>NC_136492.1:126299518-126474518 GCF_053919585.1 Euprymna scolopes
GTGCACAAAACAACGAAATATTATAATAAGGCTGACTGGGAAGCAATCAGGGAACTAATTAGAGATGCTCTATGGAAAAATATTTCCTCTCTCCCTGCTGAACAATGTGCCAACGAGACCACTGACTGGTTCAAAACTGCAATTGAAGCGCATGTTCCAATGCAGAAATTTTATAGTAAGCCCAACTCTCCCCAATGGTTTACGTCGACTTGTGCAACTGCCATTGCTCAAAAGCAGCATGCATACCGTAGGTTTAACCGACATTAGTCCAGTTCAAACAGACTGAAGTATATAGAAGCTAGAAATAACGTTAAGAAAGAAATAGCGACAGCTAAGAGAGAATTTACGGAAACCACAAAAAAGCGCATCGAAGCACAAAAACTAGGAACTCGAGACTTCTGGAAAATCTACAACAGTGTAGTAAATAATGGGCAATAAACAATTCCCCCACTAACCAACAAACACGAGGTTGTCTCCTCAGCAACCGACAAGGATAACATGCTTGCCAGTCGGTTTGCCTCAAACTCAACACTGGACCCTTCCAACCACCGCCTACCTGACTTTCCTATGCGGACAGACGCCACACTAGACAATCTGAAAACCACCCCTGCTAAGGTGCATGCTATCATAAAAAAACCTTGACACCTCAAAAGCATGTGGACCGGATCTTATCTCAGTTGTGCTATTAAAAATGTACTCAGCCGAAGTAGCTCCAGTTCTCTCCAAACTCTACAACAAATGCCTTAATTAAGCTTGCTTTCCGGGCTGTTGAAAAACTGCTTCTGTTGTACCAGTATTCAAGAATTCTGGCGAAAGGACAGACCAATCAAATCATCGCCCCATTAGCCTCCTCCCAGTGCTTGTCAAAATATTTGAGACCATAATTAACCAGGCTCTAGTCCATCATCTTACAGATGCTAAACTACTGACTGACAAACAATATGGATTTAGACAAGCTCGTTCCACAGCAGGCATCCTAACTGTGATCTCTAAACGTATATACCATTCACTGGACAAAGCGGGGGAGGGCAGAGCGATAGTTCTAGATATATCTAAGGCTTTTGACAGGGTATGGCATGAGGGTCTCCTCAGGAAAATCAGATCATACGGTATCACTGGTAGAATACTTAACATAATTAAATCCTTCTTAGATAAGAGAAACATCCAGGTTGTCCTCGACGGTCGTACATCTAAACAATATGATATAAATGCGGGGGTGCCTCAGGGTTCTATCCTTGGGCCTCTATTGTTCCTGATATTCATAAATTACCTCCCCGACAACATTGCCTCTTAGATGGGTATATATGCTTATAACATTACACTCTATAGAAGGCACGGCAGGAAGACGAATGAACACATTTCTAAAGAAATGGCAGAAACACTAGAGGAAGACTTCCAATCTGTAGTGGAATGGGGACAAAAGTGGTTGGCTGCGTTCAATGCTGCCAAGACAAAAATAGTTTCATTCAGTAATTACAAGAAGCCCTCTCTACCACCCATAGCAATGGCCAACGACTCTTTATATGAGAGTCCATCTTTCAAACTCCTTGGCCTAACGTTCACAGGATACATGAGTTGACACAATTACATTGAAGGCATTGCCAGGGCCGCTGCAAGAAAGGTTGGCTCTCTCTACCGTGCTAGAAAACTACTAACACCCGAAAGTATCGTGTTCCTCTATGAGGCCAACATTCGCCCATGTATGGAGTATTGCTGCCACATCTGGACTTGTGCATCTGCTACTAGTCTCTCGCTCCTGGACAAGGTTCAAAAGAGATTCGCAAACCTGATAGGCCCTGAACTGGCATCTAAGCTTCAGCCTCTGTCCCATCGACGAAATGTGGCATCCCTCTGCCTTTTCTACAAGTATTTTAGTGGTGAATGATCTGACGAACTGCAATAACTTGTGCCCCCACGACGTGAGCACCCTCGACAAACCCGACAGGCTGCTAAATCCACCCCCACACTGTAGAGATCCCTAGATGTTAAAGATATTTTTACTCCAATAGTTTCTTCCCCAGGACCGCTAGACTCTGGAATTCCAGTCCAGGTCCCTGCTTCCTCAACAGTACTGACGTGCAGAAGTTCAAGTGTAACGTGAACCGACACCTTGCTGCCCAAATCCCTACATAGTACCCCAGTAGTTGTTGCCCCTGATAGTAGCCCCCATACACCAAAGTGGCAATTTTCCTTGTGTGGGGGGAAAATGTACTAAAAAAAAAAACTTCTAATTTAAATCTTACTGTTTTCCATTTATTTTTCTTCAAAGATTTGTGGTCGCAAAATTGATAACTTCTCCTTCTAGACTAGGGCAATTTTAATTTGTCCCAATAAAGTGGATCAACTTTTTTTAAATGGAAAATTACCCCCTCAGAGTACAACATCCTGGGGATACAAGTAAAAAAGAGATACACCATTTTAGTTTAAAAGGTATTGTATCTCTATTGTAAAACTTTTAACCGAGTTTAATCGGTATATTTTCAGAACAACGACGTGTTTTACTATTAAATAAGTTATTTAAGAAAATGAATAGATTTTGTTTACTAATGTATCACGACTGACAAACACCAAAAATAATGATTAACAGGATTGTTTGGTTTTATCTTACTTTATTGTTTGTGTATGCAATTATATATATACTTTAATAATATTCGGTAATTTTATATAACGCCTTATAATATAATGTTATTTTAAAATATGTTCATGAATAATGATTGAAATAAGACAAAACACACTTTGTATTTGCACTAAGAATGCAAGAAATTGTTCACCTGTCCAATTAGATAAAACAAAGCCATTACCCTTTCGTAGATCACCGAATACGGCAATTTCTGGTTATATATATATATATATATATATATATATATATATATATATATATATATATATATATATATATATATATATATACATATATGTATATATATATATATATATATTTATATATATATATATATATATGTATATATATATATATATATATATATATATATATATATATATATATATATATATCCAGACTTTACAGGATTAGCGATTTCTAAAATAATAGTAAATGAAATCCTTTTGAAAGCAAAAACCCCTCGTTTACCTATGGTAAATGAAAAGTCTATTGTGAATAAAGTGAATATCGTATGTTTTAAGAAACAAAACAGATTAATAAGTTAAATGCATTCCAAGAAAAAATTAAAAGAAAAGCTAGATACGTCAGTAAGATTAATTTCTGTGGTTTCATATGTTTGAATATAAAAGTCATGTAATTTAAGCCTTTCGCGAATTCGGTGCAAACAGGAATCCCGTTATACTTCTTTTTTTATGTAAACCGTTGGAGCAGCCAACTCAATGTGATCATTTTCCGTTACATCCACGTTTTCGAGTCTTTTTAAGTCAGCGTCACCCTGTTCTATGGCGACATATGGAACATTTATTTTCTTTCTTGACACTGCCTGTACATTTACTTTTACGTAAAATTCCGCTACCCTTTTTGTACACATTCCCAAACCACCTGAAAATACGTCTGGGAAACTCTCTTTAAACTCCCTCTTAATTTTTTCAGCCTTTACATTCGAATCATAACCCTTTTGGCCAAATGAGCTTAAAGGCATATCCCATAGTCTAAACTTTTCGAACAGATCAGTTTCAAAGATGTTGTTTGATTTTCGCATGACAAAAATTATTGCTTTTTAACCCTGTTCTGGAGAACACTATTCGTCAATAATTCTCCTTCGAAGATAATGTTTTCACAACTGATGCTTCTCCCCGTTTCATGTGGTTTAATCCTAATGGCCCTCCTAAACCTCTTCAATATGTGTACATTAATAATAAAAATGACAGACCCATTATCCAGCTTTAACCTTAGTTTCTTTTTAAACATTTTGATTTATTCCTCGGCTTCCATTTGCTTAAGATTGATGGATACCTTTCTACCGGATTTTTTCTGCTTTCGGGTGGCAGTTGTCACATTATTTGAATTTGTAGGGCCACTCATTTTACCAATGTTTATTTCCACACCGGAAACATGCTCCAGGTTGATGTTTTCACTGTTTCTTTCTCTAGTTATTTTTTGAAGTCGAATTTTTCTTTTGATGGGTATTTTTAATATGCGACCCTCCGCTTTCCTCTATGTCACGACTGTCTTGTTCCACGCAATTCACCGTTTACATTATTCCGCTAGTTATATTTGTTATAAAATCGGTTCATTTCCGAGTTCATTTAAAACACGACGCCTCATTTCAACGTCTTTATTTAAGACCAGCCGTTGCACAAATATTAACCATTTTAAATAATCTGATGATACTGATCCAGTTAAAATCGGCGCAATGCTTGTTCACTATACTTGCTTATGTTGTGCAGTCGTCTCTCTCTCTCTCTATCTTCACGTAATATTCATAAATTTATATCGCATATGGATAAGAGATGTTATTGCAGAAAACTCTTTTGTAAGTAGGGTAACTCTTTCTGTTAAGCTTAACACACTGGTATTTTTGGGGAGAAGAAAAAATTCCCGAATTTTGTATGCTCGGCTATTCCCAATTTCCGTAGCAAAAGCCAACCTTTTTTGTGTCTGACCAGGTACCACAATCATATATAAAAGTAATTTCATGTCGTCTATAGTACTCGACGAAAGTGGCATCGTCTTCTGGGTTATAATTGAAATTTTCAATAGCAACCAACACAGCTGTTTGAGAAAATGCGTTATGATTATGGTCCTTTTTAATTAACTGTGTCGTGTCCAGAATGTTTCTTTGTTCCTCCTGTGTTTTCAGCAATATTTCCTTAGAGCGTTTCTGTTGGTGAAGCGTGTTTTTTCAAATGCTTGTTTAAATCTCTCTTCTCTTTCTACTTGTTCTTGATTTGCTGATTTTGCAACGCGAGAGTTTGCTCTATCTTGAATTGGAAAAATTCTGACAGTGAATCTTTGACTTTCGCATCAATCATAGGAATTCAGTTTACAATTTACGCTTGTATTAATATAACCTCCATTTAAAAAAAAAACAAAAACAAAAAAAAACAACCTATTTTCCTTTCCCAATTCTTTTGTTTGAAGAACAACAATTTAGCAGTCCGTTTGTAACTTAATTTATTGAACACTGTATTTCTAATCTGACTAGAAAAATCCAGCGAAATAACATTGGTTTAACATTTTTTTGAACGCGTTTTTACGTAGCACAAATAAACATCGTCGCTTTAAATATCTGACGAATTCGTATGGGAAACTTTTATTTTTATTTATGTATTTTTTTACCCTATCTGCCTCTTACAAAAATTACTTTACGTGTTTGCTAAGCAAAAATGACGTACGGGAATAATTATTTTTCACGGTCTGTCTGTTTTTCCTTATTTTATTTTTCTCAAATCCCACATGTTATCGAAATAAGCTTGTTGGTTTTCTGCATTTAACTTTGCAGAAGAAAATTATTTTTATCATAGGAGAATGGCTTCTGGTGAAGAACACACATTTTTCTTTCAAAAACACTAGGTAAGCGTGCACAATTATTAAATAATTGATAACATTCGCATTTTTCGCTGTAGATTTTGGTAGCACATATTTTCCCGTCGCCAAATTAATATTGTCGTAATTAATTCGCTGTTAATCCTTGCGTACCCAAATATCTGTTGAAATGAAGATGTTCTGCCGCAAAGATTTTACGAATCTTTATTCCAATTACGTTTGGTGATTCTCTGAAGGGACGGTCGTTTCTATTCCTTGTCGCCAATCTGTTGTCTCATGGAACAGCAGTGAAAATAAGAACAACCAAGTCCAGGTTTGGTCAAGGAACAAGTGTATTAACAATAATATACAATGATAGTAAAGCGTGTATATCTGCTGGACACTCGGCTAGCAGTTGAAGTACAGTTACAGCTCTCTCGCCGGTATTGGCAGTACTAGGGCTATTTATAGTGCGAATCGGTGTAAATTCCTCTGTCCAAGGACGGCCGGTATAATAGGTACAATCCCTGTTTGAGAGAGAGAGAGAGAGAGAGAGAGAGAGAAAGAGTAAGAGAGTGAGAGCGGTAGAGTAAATACAAGTAGCTAATATTATGTTGCATGTTAAGTTTGAAGCATAACAAATTATAGCAGAGCTCTGAAAAAGTGAGATTTGATAGCAGAGCTGTCAAAAAGGGGATCTGGGTAAGGTTCTTGGGTGGATATTTTCTTTCTGGTATATTTGCATCTATTGAAAAGCGAATACACTTCTACTGAAAACACTCTGATTCTCTTGGTCTTTTGATCATGACAGTATGGATAGCGTGCAGTTAAGACCCACAGAGCATAAGAAATTGCTACAATTGAAATTGCTCAGCCCGACAATCTCCGTGTTTGTATAAAAATGTAGCCCTTTTATATATAAACTGACCACTCTTGGGGCAAGGTTCGCGCAATATTTTGGTATCTACGATTCCTCTTGAATAATCTTGTGTACATTTGTAAGACTTACAAAAAATTGTAAACTTGTTATCATTATAGACACACAATTCTCCTTATTCGTGAAATTCTTTATTTGACCAATCAATTCTGGTGTTTTGTCTTACTTCTTCAACACCGCTCAGTGTTCCATACAGACTTCTTGCTTTCTTAGAACGCTTATGTTACTCAAAACTAATACTGAATTCAGCCAAAATGGTTCAGAAGCTGTCTCAATCATTCTAGACGATTTCTGGCAGGTTAAAACATTATTCTATGGAAGGTTGTTGTCGTAAATTCCTCAGGGTAAAATAGTGTTTTTAAAATCATCCAACTGTGACAATCAGACTTTAGTAGGGTGTATTTCAGTACCTTTTTTCAGCCGAAAATCTGGATCTGAAATGAAAATAATGGACCGGCTATTATATAAGAACAATTGCAATGACATACTGAATTAGCAAGAGTCTACTAAAAGGTAAATATATATGTATAACTTATCTGGAACCATATTAAATGCAGGTCGTACGTGGATTTGTTTTCTGAGATTATACGACCTAATAGGTGGGGAAACATCTCTAAATATGTTTTGGTGAACAAAAATGCTACTTTGATTTCTAGCACACACAATGTTTACTTTTCTTGATTCATAGAATAAAATAGTCCCTTCCAACGACATTCAGAAAAAAAAATATTCAAAACAGGAAAAGAGAAAAACAATCTGAGCAAATTAAAATGTTATATAACAGTTTTCTAGTTGGCAATACACTAATTAATGGACGATATACGTCCGTTAAATAAGATCAACCATGAAACACTGTACTTATTTTAAAGAAAAGATTTGTGTATTTTCTTCTTTTCGTGTGTTCGGATATTGTGAGTTTATTCTGCGCCCTCCTCCACTTTACATATGTAAATTCAAGGATATTATTCTGTTTTTTTTTTAAATAACAACTCTGCTTTGCTTATAAATTTCCGAGCGTGAAATCTTTTGTGTTAACATCTTTCTTTTTCTTTAAAAAAAAAAATCCAAGAACGTGTGTTGTGGGGACACTAAGTATTTTAACACTCCTTTTATTTTCTTATATTCTTGGAACCCTCGTGGTCTGTTTGTTGTTGGTTAGGTTGTAAAGATAGCCGATTCTTTAAAAATATTAAATGAAATATATACAAACAGGGCATACAGAAACGTATATTTTTTAATGATATGCTATGTAACTGAATATATCATTTGCCTGTTTCAAAAATAATTTGACTTTAGTATGAAATAGATGAATTATGTTCGTACTTTTCTATTTTGTTTCTGAGATAAAAAATACTGAAATATTTCGAAGAATTATGAAACGATTTGTGTTATTTTAAAATATGTCAAATACTAAATATTATTGTATTACACATACGGTTTATTTTAACTATGATCTAAACTGTGTACGTATTTCGAAAATATGTATTAATTAATGTATATATACATATATATATGCATATATATATATGTATATATATGCATATATATATATATATATATATATATGTATATATGTGTGTGGGGGGTGCGTGTGTTTGTACGAATGGGTATGCAGTTCTCTGTGCAAGCGCACGAACACACACACCCGCTAACCCCCCACATATATATATATATATATATATATATATATATATATATATATATATAGAGAGAGAGAGAGAGAGAGAGAGAGAGAGGAGTGATTTTACTGAACATATATTTATTGTCTGATCAATTTGTTTCACTCTAAATTCTTGATTGTCCGTCAAGTATAATTTTCAGTCATAATTCATGGACACGAAATCAACTATTTATTTTGGCAGTTAAGAAAAAGTGGGCGTATGATAATATAAGTTGCAAGTTTAATAAGGACGTCGAATTCTTTCACATTTCCATGATCAGTTGTAAAGCAGAAAATAAGCAGCCCTTTAAACACCTCACTTCTTAAATAATTATGTTTGCTCCCGAAGACGTCATATTAGTGCATTAAATTAATATTGTTTGCTGACTACGCATTGCTTTGCTTTGCTAAATTGTTCTTCAAAAAACTAGGTTTTTAGCTGATCATCTTTATTTGTCTTTGTAATGTCTCATATAGTAAATTTTTTGTTGCATCAAGTTAACAAAATAACGTATATATCAGAGTAGATGTAAAGTAACTAAAAGTCACGTATTATAACGTTTGGAATCATGTCTACTTCTGAATTAATATTAAAGTATATGGCATGCTTACTAATTGCTATAAACACATGTTACATGTATAAAACATTTGCAAGCCCACCATTACATTTTAAATATATGTATATATATATATATATATATATATATATATATATATTTATATATATATGTATGTATGAGAATATATATATATATATGTATATATATATATATATATATATATGTATGAGAATATATATATATATATATATATATATATATATATATGTATATATATATATATATATATATATATATATACGGGTGTATGTATGTTTGTCTGTTAATATTTATTATTGTGTATATGGATCGCTGCACATATATATATATATATATATATATATATATATATACATATACATATACATATATGTGTAAAAGAATATATATGCATATATGTATATATATAGCTATATATACATATATCTATATATATATATATACATATATATATATATAGCTGTGTGGATGTAGTTGTATGTGTATAAAAAGTGGGTAAGTGATTTATAAAAATAAAGTTCCCAATGTTTTTCCTACGGCCAGATGCATTTAGCTATTAAATACAATTCATGTCATACTGTGTGAAGTATTTTTAATATCACAATTCATGCCGAATACCAGGTCCTGTTAGTAAAAACACATTAAGAGAAATTATATGTCGAGAAAATGTGTCATCGTGTGTGCCGGCTGACGAATGATTCGACTTTTGCTAGAGAAGAAAACAGGAAAATAATTTGAAAGAAAGTTCCCCAGTCTTGTGTTAAAAGGTAAGAAACTTAAAACGGATACACCGATATAATTTAAACAGACTTCAGGTAAACGAAAAAGAGAAAGCGAATTATATAGACTCAAAAAATATTCGGCAACAGTGACACAGAGATTAATGATAGAAAGAAAATAAATCGTCTTCGTAATCTTGCCCCCGCACAGTACTGACAAAAGCGACAATTCCAAAAAATAAGGAGCAATATGCATAAATAAATAAAAACGCGAAAAGAATATAATCACGTAGTTCGTAAGAAATGTGGATGATTTTTTTTTTCATACTGGAAAATCGTTTGGGTGCATTTTTTCTTCTATTTTGGCGAAATGCTTTTATATGTTCTTTTTATTTTTGAACGGATGAATTACTCTTTTTTTCATCCATAAAGATGTTGAATCCCGAAAAAAGTTACACGAAGAGAGTAAGGAAGGGGGGCATACAGAGATGAGAGAGAAAGGGAGAGCGGGATGGCGAGAGGCACACATACTGTGAGATAGAGAGAGACTATTGAAGTGGCTGTGGGAGTTATTAGGAAATGTCAGGTGGCAGTCATCGACAATGAAAGTAAAGCCACTTAAGAGAGAGAGAGAGAGAGATAGAGAGAGGGGTACAGTGATAAATTTAGGAACCGACAATGAAATATTCCATGTACTATTATTATTATTTTTAGCAGTAGCAGTAGCAGCAGTAGTAGTAGTAGTGGTAGTAGTATCTTTGATATTTTCCTTTATAATGTGCGTATTACCTTGTGGAGGTTGATTAGGAAATAATGAAAAGAGAACCCAAAAGGAGAGAATGAACTCGACTAGCTATTTCCTAAAATTCTTTACAGAATCTCGATCATATAGCTTATTGATGCTATTTCTTTTTGAAGTTTAATTATTTCAAGTAGAATTGGAAAAGCGGGAATTAAAATCACTTTACTAATTATACATGTTGCCTTGATGTTTACTTATATTTTATTAATGCTTGTTATAAGTATTTTGTTTATGTTTTGAGTATTATTGCATACTTTTCTCAATATTGTGACCGAGTTTATGACTAGAGTTATTGCAATGGCATATCATTTGTTATTTGTTATAACTCTATAGTCTGTGTATGTTGATATATTACAGGCTTTTATATAGTGGGGTGGTTCTCGTTTGATTATCTCTGTCTAATTGTGCCGGATATATATTCGAGTGGTAAAACAATGAAAACATATTATGTTGTCATAGCCCTATTTACAGTGATGATATTTTAGAGAGCAATTACGAGTTCGCGCATATTTACATTAGTTTTGTTTTCTTGACGTCTTTTCTGTTTGTGAATAGGGTGGAACATTGTGTGTTATTGGTGTGGATTATACGTGTTAGGTTGGCGGAAAGCAAATGTTCATATTTAATAGCGAATGAATAGTATTTTTTTCATGAAATGCGTAGGGAAGTATGTTTTAGCCCAGGTAATTTTTTACTTTCATGGCAATGTAAGAATAACATATGAACTGTGCGTTCTCTAGGTATTCGATCTCAGTTTGAGAGCAGAGCCGTGTTCCATTTGCAGGAAGTTTTTCCTAGTATAGAAAATGGAACGGTACATTTGTTAACAGAACCTTTCTCGCCGAAAACGTGTCTTTTCGATAAGCGTTAGAAATGTTTGAATGTAGTAAAATACGATAATGACGATTTAGCTAACTACACTGCTATAGTGAATAAACACTGTGATGACTTTAAGTTGTCTGAATTAACAGCAGCCAATTTTAAATGCTTGTGTTTGCGCAAGGCTTATCCCTGGAAAAAAGATGCGGAAATTGGGCGTATAGTCCTTACAAAATTAGAAAGTGAACCGAACTTAATACTTCAAAATTGATTGAGGATTGTAAACAAGTAGAAATAAAAAAAAAGATGCAAGGAAAATCGAAGAAGGCATCGAGAATATCATAAAGTAGCTAAGGAACAAAATGGCACATAGTCACTTACCACCGGAAATCAGAAAAACGACAAGCAGCGATCGCTTGTTTCAGATGTGGTGGAATACATAGGGTAAGGAATTGCCCATTTAAATAAAAGATGGCATTTATGCAATAAGATCGGTCATAATCGGTCGCATTGTAAAAAAATAGAAGGTATCGAAGCCGTGTTCGCCAAACCAGAACCAAGCCTAATATGTCGGAGTTTTTCCGTTCCCATGTCTATACTTCTGGCCATACCACTTGTAAGGGTCCTGGAGGTAAACGTTTCATCTGGGCCGACACTATCCGTCTGATAATCAGGGACCCAATCCTCGGATTAACCATTAAGGAGGCTCTCATATCAGCAGGTGCAAAGTACTCGGGCTGCTGCATTGCCATTTGGTTGACGGATTCTGGACCATGCAATAGTGCCTGGTGGGGCCTCTCGATGTCATACTAGTGAGTAATTGTTACGACTTTACATTATCATATGATACGGAACATGTCTGTTTTTTCTCTCTTACGTTCCCTCCTTGTCCTGCTCAAACAAAGTTTGTCGACCTGTAAAGCAAATTCCAAAACCTCAACATGAAATATCTCCAAAAACACAAATGCACCTAGTGTCTACGTTCCAACATTCATGAGGTGGAAACCCAATTACCGAACATATTATTTCTAAGTTAAACAGGCATAGGGCGGACTACTCCGTTGGATGAGTGCATAATTAAACCATACTCTACGAGAGGCGTGGTATCAGTAATGCCTCTGACCCACATCCAGTTGTCTGATAAAGCTGAAATTTTGCATGTGCAATGATTTTTTTGCCATACGGGTTATCTGGCAAATTACAGCTCTGAACTCCTTTTGGTTTCTGTTTTACATTGTTTGAACTGAGTCAGGCGTGAAATTGAGCCTGTTAAATGTCGAGCAGTGATCCGGTTTTTGTATTTAAAAGGACGCACCGCAAGAGACTTTTGATTAAACGAAATAAACTCATGGAAAAATTCCCCATCATATGACCTTGTAAAACGCTCGCATCGTGAATTCAAACATGGCCGAAAGTATGTGGAAACAGCTCCCAGACCTGGTCGCTCCCTGCTACCATTAATGAGGCATCTGCCCGTCAAGTTGACGCTGCCATTTTGGCAGATCGGCTCATTACTACACGCATATTACGTAAGATGAAAAAATAGTACAGAGTCTGTTGGGATTATTATTCATGCCCATTTCCATATGCATAAGGTATCTACCAGTTTGATTCCCAGGTTGCTCACACCATTCCAGAAAAGAGAACCCGTCGAGTGCTCGAAGAGGAATTTGGAGATATGCCAAGCAGATGAAGCAAAGTTTTTCAAAAGACTGATTACAAAGAATGAAACCTGGGTCCATCACTATGATCCAGAGACCAAGGTCCAGTCAATGCAATGGAAGCACCACCTCCAAAGAACGCAAGGATGCAGCCCTCCTCTGGCAAGGTTATGCTCACAGTCTCTGTGACCAGGACGGAGTAGTGATAACAGATTTCCCGACAAAGATACCACAAATACAGTAGGCAATTATGCTTCACTTTGGAGAAAATTAAGGGAAGCTATCAAAATCAAGAGGCGGGACAAGATCAGCAAAGTTACCCTCCTCCAGCAGGACAACGCTCCGGGGCACAACTCGCATGTCGCCAGATAAGAAGCACGGCCGTGTAATTATGAAATACTACTCCATCCTCCCTACTCTCCTTACCTTGCTACTTCTGACGTTCACCTCCTCCCACCCATTAAGTTGTTTTTGAAAGAAAGCATTCCCAGGTGATGCAGCTTTGATTTCTGAAGGCACGTCGTGGTTGGAGGACCAACCTGGGGTGTTCTACAAAACGGTATCAAGAGCTTCATCAAACGATGGGGGAAATGCATAACTCAGGGTGGTTCCTATTTAGAGAAAGACTAATAAATGTGCCAAGTGTCTTTGCTCTACTTTTATGGGAAGTGGGGCAGACGCATTACTTATTGCACGGCCCTCGTAACTTAACATCTAAATCTGCCCCCCCAAGATCTCTATGAACATGTAATATGCGCCTTCATTTTAGGTGGCCTTTTGCTTCGTATGGATATAACCAGAGAGGACAATATTTACCTCGTATGTGCTTCCGGGTATCACTTGCTTACACCACCACATTTATATTTGATCTCTATGCCCCCCACAACAGCGGGGTTTCTATCTTTACGAGTATATCAAGGAAAAGTGACGCATCCTTTCTGCAAATCTTTGGGCTAACATTCACATATACGGTGACATCAACGACCATAATGTGAGCATGGCTGACCTACTGAAATAAGATGATTAGAGGAGGTTCCGTCATGATTTTGTCATGGCCTATGTTATCACTTCAATACTTTCCAAACCCACCCGTGTGCCCGATACTACTGATCAGTATGCAAACCTTCTAGATGTTTTCTTACAAGTTTCCCTGAGCTATATTCATGTTCCGTTCTGTCTCCCATGACATCATCAGACCACTCCGTTGAATCAGTTAAGGTAAAAATGAAGTGTAATAAGTCTTTAAGCGTACGTCTCCACGGCACTGTATATCGAGACTCTAGGACTTACTGGGAGAGATTTCCCGAATTCATATCTGATCTAAATCGGCATATCATTTAAAAATAAAAATTGTCTTCTATATAACATACCTGACCGAATGGTTAATTGTAGGAAGAGTCCAATTAATGATAGGTTCATAAGAGTAGTAGTTGAGGGGCAAAAATCAGAAGCTCACAGTATTAATGCCGGTGCCCCTCAGGGGTCCATCCTGGGCCCAACTTTTTTCCTGATCTACATTAATGATCTTCCAAATCACATCCTTACATCATTTGTAGACATTTATGCTGACGACACTACCATTTATGGTAGCACATCTAAGACAGTAAACAACCAAGTTCTCTCCAATTCTCTCTCCTCTGATCTTGAGCACGTAGTATAATGGGGAAAGGAGTGGCTGGTTACTTTTAATGCATCTAAAACCAAGCTTTTCTCTTTACATCATCAACATTCAAATCCGCATTTGGCATCACTTGAAATGAATGGCTCTCGTCTTCAGGAGGCCTCAAGTTTTGACAAGCTTCTGGGCTTGACCATTACTCCTGATCTTAAATGGAACACGTACATCAAATCTGTTGCCAAGGCCGCTGGAAAAATGGTGGGATCTTTCTATCGATCCGGTAGATATTTCACTGTAGATGATATTCACTATCTATATAAGAGCCAGGTACGTCCAAGGATGGAATACTGTTACCACATCTGGGCAGAAGCTGCTAGAAAGGACTTCTCCTGCCTTGATAGAGTTCAAAATAGACTTCGTAGCCTCGTAGGAGGTGTCCTTTTTCTCCTCCTTGCAACCTCTATCTCACAGAAGAGATGTTGCGAGTTTGTCTCTGATGTATCGTTATTTTCATGGAAAGTGTTCAACTGAGCTTCAATCTATGGTCCTCCCTCGCCAAACTTTCACAAGAAACACTCGTCTAGCTGTAAACACTATCAATAATTCCCCCACTCTTTATCTGTGCCTAAACATAAACGTAGATTCCATGAACAAAGCTTCTTTCTTAGAACTGCACGCCTGTGGAATTGTCTTCCGTTTTCCTGCAGTCCGGCTGACTACAATATGATTGCGTTCAAGTCTAAAGTTAAACACATTGCTGATGAATCGCCCCCTTACGTAAGACACTTTATCAAATCTCCAATACTAATTATTACTACGATATTTGTCCATTGATTACTGTACAGGCAATACCATTTATCTTCGAGTGGCATTTTGGTCCTGATAAGTGGTGTCCGGTTGAAAAAATCTATTTAAGTGATTATTGGAATGTTACAAATAAGCCGATATATAATTTATAATGCATATTTGGAATAGGCCATTTTCGTTAAATACAGCAAAAAAAATGTCTGTGTGTTTTTTATACAAATCTTCTTGTATAATTATAACATAACATTTACAAACCAATAATATGAGAATGAAATGGTGGAGTTTGAACCCGCAACACTAGTGGTAGTAATCGGGGAAGCGGAGCACTGCATCAAATAGGCAAATTCTTTCATGCCTTTGTGAATTTACTGAATAAAATAATTTCTCTTATAGATCGTGCGCATGCGAAGAACGTGTCCATGGGTGCTATGCTCATAAGGTTATAATTTCTTTTAAGTTTGACCCCCTTTTTAAACCCCTTAAGAATTGTTAAACAAATTAGACACGCCTAATACAATTCTGCACCATATATGTAATCTAATGAGCTACTGCACGCCGTCAAGTTACTATCCGTCCAGATGTCATTGAAAAAAACAGAGACAAACAAAAAGACAAAGACCCATACATCTTCAGGTGTATATATTAGACTAGCAAGCCTACTCGGCGTTCCTCGTGACCGTATAAGAGAAATGTTGAACATAGCTGTTATTCTAAAGGTTGAGAATTTTGTTTATGTCTTTATATCATTTGCCATCATTTTACCTAACCTAGGGCGGGTATTATAGGTATGACATAAATGTACCTTTTATAGGGCAGGTAATTTGCATCACATATATGGGAAAATCCTTGTCTAGGGCGGGTAATGTACAATACACTTTTAAAATAATTTACATAATATTCTATGTGCAAACTTTTCTGTATGTCAGAGGTAAGAGTTTGCTTTTACATCACAGTGCGATTGTGAAGAAGAACATTATTTCTAATGCAAAAGCAATATTACGTAAATATATATCATGGTTTTTGGTTTTAATAACTTTTATGCACGTCACAGGTGGATGTTCTTTGTTTTTTTTTTCATATGGGTACTATACTGCAAACTAAGCTTGTTAATTGGGAAGGATAATGTACAAGTACATCATGTCTAAGATATGTATGACATAATTTGCTTTGCGCTAAATTTCCGTGTGTCACAGGGGATAGTTTGTTTTTACGTCAGAGTGTTATAGTAAGAAGCACCTTATTTAATTTTTAAATTTCATATTACTCGAATATATTATATTATTTTCGTGTTTGATTACTTTTAAGTATGTCGCAAGTAAAATGCCCTTTATTTTGTCATAATTGTACTATACAGAACAAGTATATGTTTTCTAAATTATAACTGGAAGGGACTAATACTTTTATGACATTTTCGATTGTGTTTCATTCTTTTATACCTCGGGGCTAAGAATGTTTTTCATCTAAACGCTGTAGTGAAGAAGCATATTATTTTCCATATGTAAGTTATACTACTCGAAATTTTTACGGGATTTTCAGGTTTTATAACTTATCTACGTAACAGGGAAGATATTATTTGTTTTTTTCCTGCGAGTACTATACTACACAAGCACATTATTTATTGGGTTGGATGCTGTTCAAGCACCTTATTTCTAATATAAAGATGAACTTACTTGATGATTTTACATACATTTTTTATACGAATGTAATACTGTCAAAGTCCATATTACTGGATAGAATTCCTTTTGCATATAAATTAATTAACGATTTAATTCAGCATTGAATGTGAATTTTGGAATATGACATCTATAGACATATACAAACATATACATTACATATATTCCATAATGATCAGTTAATTAGATTTGGAGTTGATCCACAACACAATAGATATAATCATACACACATAATTAAAATTCATAATGATCGGTTAATTAGTTGATGAGTGACGCCAATACATACATAGATATATAAACATACACATCCTTAAAATTACAAAATGCTCGGTTAATTAGTGTGGGAGAGAATATAATACGATACATATATACCTACATATGATTAAATATAATTATATATATAATTATATTTAATCATATATATATATAATTATATTTAATCATATATATATATATATATATAGTAATTTGTGAAATATCGATTAAGCTACACTGAATATTCCGCATTTCATCCATTCTAGAACTCTGCAGGCTTTTGCGTGAATTCTGTGGTTGTTTATCGTTTTTATATGCTCCTCTCCTATTGCGATTTTAGTTAGCCTATCAGCTTTCTAGTATCCACCGCACCCTTCCTCTCGCCAACAGACATGAATCTCAATAGCAGAGGAGCATATAAAAACGATAAACAACCACATAATTCCCGCATAAACTTAAAGAGTCCTAGAGTGGATGAAACGCGGAATATTCAGTGTAGTTTAATCGCCATATATATTTTATAAAAAAAACTAACTAGATCTACCTACGTATTGAGCACTTTTGAAATAAATACTTAAATTCACGCATCAATCTATACTTTCGTACATTAATTTCATGTTAGTAAATTATGTACTTATATATATATATATATATATGTATATACATTTATATATATATATATATATATATATATATAGTAAAATGGTGATCAATAAAAACTGAAGAAAGTGATACATACTCTTGTAGAGAAAAATGCGTGTTTTTTTTTATTACTGTATCTTTCTGTTAAGTTACATTATTGTTTTAGCTACCCTGCCGTTTTTTGCCGTCGGTAGCTTCCTCAGACTTTTACAGAGATGTTCGTTATGATGGGATGAAAGAGTGACTGTGGTCATGGAGGGGATCGACAAGAGCGATGTATCCCTCTGCCCTCAGCCACACCAGAAATACACTCCCTAGACCCTCTCTCACAAAACTAAACATTGCTGGCATACCAAGCAACCCTCCCACTTTCCCCCTCGTTCCCTTCCTCTTTTTTCTGCTCTTCTGGCACCCCTCCCCTTACATTATTCGCTGTTTCATCCCATCATAACGAATATTTCTGTAAAACCGAGTAAGCTAGAGACGACCAAAAATGCTGACGGGTAGCTGAAACAATAATGTAACTTAAGATCCTTTGTTTGATAAAATGCATGCCCATTGGCTGATAGGAAGGGACGCGTGGATACTTGAAAGCTGGTTGGCCAACTAGAAATCCTCAACATATATAAAAACAAGAAGCAACCGCAGAATTTGCGCATAAGCCTGACGAATCCTATGGTTGGATGAAACGCAGAATATTCAGTGTAGCTTAATCGCCATATATATTTTATAAATGACTATATATATATATATATATGTATATATATATACACATATATATATGTATATATATATATATATATATATTATACACACAGACATAAAATGCATCATGATCATTTAATTAATTAAGGGGTTAATCTTATACATGCAAATATAAGGCATGTACATATAACTAACATTCATAATAATCTGTTAATAAGTTTAGTAGTGAATCTAATACATAGAAAAATATAATCATACCCACATATGTACATTCATAATGATCGGTTAATTAGTTTAGAAGTGAAACGCATCCATGCACATGCATAAACATATACACACTCTTAAAATTCATAATGATCGGGTTAATAGTTTAGGAGTGAATTCAATACAGAATTCCATTACTGGATCTATTTACGTGATTATTTGAATGTAACAAATAAGTCGATACATAATATTTATATATATATATATATATATATATATATATATATATATATATATATATATATATATATATATATTCTATATACTTTAAATATGGCATTTTCGTTATGTACAGGAACAACATTTTCCCGTATTTTTTATATACAAGTTTTCTTTTATGATTATTATGCAACATTAAAATGTCCAGAATATCGGAATGTAACAAAAAAGATAGGGAGAAACGGTAGAGTTAGAATCCGCATACTGGTGTTAGTAACCGGGGACGCTATGCGCTGCACCAAAGAGACAACTCTGTTAGTACTCGAGTAAATTTACTAGATAAATAACTCTCTGTTACAGATCGTGCGCATGCGCATCCCCCCTTGGGTAGCATACATGTTAAGTTTAATGTCTTTCAAGTTTGAACCCCTTTGTTGACTCTCTTAGCAAATGTTTCAATTAATTAAACACATCTAATAAAATGTCGCACCCTATATGCAATATTTGCGCTACTGCACGCCGTCAAACGACCATAAGGAGGAGATACAATTTAAAAATGGAGACAGACAGACACAGGAACACATAGTGTGATTTATATATTAGATTTTGTATGATATAATTCGTAATTTGAATAAGGTTGAATTGCATTCAAATTCATCGTTATTTTATTGTTCGATTTATAGAAGTAACAGTTTACGACTACGTGAGTATTACGTCGTCTACTGTCCCTATATTTATTTTAGAAGTCTCTCGTATATAAACAGAAATATACATACATGAGAGTTATGTTTACTGAAAATCTTTCTAGAATTAATTGTATCATTATTTGCAATGATTATCTTCTTACAAACGGTTAAAATTTACTTTTAATAGAAAAAATCGAGGTTCAATTTAATATTTTCTATCTAAAATAAATAGTGAACGTATTTATATATTTTATTTTCATTTGGATGCGAATTATATTTGTAGAAAATGCCAATAAAGAAAACGATAAATAGAATATAAAATGAATGCTTATTTTTCGATATATATTTTTTAGTTAAATTTTAAACGCGGCCTCATATGCGGCGAACAGCCATTACTTTATTGCAATATTTAATATGTGATGCAAAGGCGGGTCATATATGGAAGAACAATGTATAGATAAGCTTTTCGTAAACTGAATACACGACGAATAAATATTCGTATTTAGTTTATATATTTTGTTAGAAAATTTATTTATCCATCTCAATGAAGCATTGGGCTATTTTTGTGGGCAACATATATCACATCATTAATAGTAGCGAAGGCCTAGGAATTTACATGAGTAAAGATGCAAAAATTACGCCCATATTGACCTGAACACAGTGGTCGGAACAGAGTAAACAGAATGGGTAATGAGAACATTAAGGAGTAGAAAAGGTTAATGCATATTCAAACAATTAACATCCATTGCGCTCCCGAGGAGGGATACGCCTGCCATATCTGGTCTCTACACCAAAAAAAAAAAAAATCACCAAATCTGTTAAATTGAAGCGCTCTAGAGTATATTTCCGGGCAAGAACAAATAGATAATTAAGGGGCGCTAAAGAAGCTGAAAGTGTATTCAGTACAACTTTCAGATATGTTCTAATCTATATAGATACACTCTAGAAAGGAAGGACCCTCAAATTTATAGTACACATAACCCAGTCCCTAGGAAAGAGATTGTGCTATAGTGAAAATATTCCAAAGGCTTACCACAGACTCATGTGCCCCATCCCCATTAAGCTTAACTTACTCTTGCACAAAAACCTTCAACTGTATTACAGATGCAATAAAAATATAAGGAGAGTGCATTTCGCTTTCAAGAAACATCTGGGCATCTAGCTAACAAATATAACTAACCAGTCTTCATAACCAGGCGAATCTATGACAAATCTTAATAATTTATGATGCCTAATAACTTTAGTGTGGTGAAGTGGACCTCAAGTCTCTCTCACTCTCTCTCTCTCTCTGTCTTTTTCTTTCTCTTTCTCTCTCTGTATATATATATATATATGTATATATATATATTCTAATAGTAACATGCATAGTAATTCTATATAATTTTCATGCAACTTAATGGCAGATCCTCTGCAATTACCGTCATAGGAATAACGTGTGTTTTACGTTTATGCATACACATTGTTTGGAAATGAAAATTAGCTTTATTGTGGTATTTATGATTCTCCTCTCATTTTCTTTTTGTCCAGAGCTATTTGAAAATATATGATAAGCCATTATCATTCAAACTTGTCAATGACTACAAAATAAGGCGTTTGTTTGAATTGTTGGGTATTCGTCACACGTTTGTAAGTGCATACGATTATTTGACATAACCACTTCTTATTTACCCCTTAAATATTTTGTAAGATATTTACGAAACACTGCACTCCAAATAATAATAATAATAATAATAATAATAATAATAATAATAATAATAATAATAATAATAATAATAACTAAAAACATATGTGGAAATCCCACTGTAGTTTACAGCTTTAAAAACACATCACTAAGAGATTCATTATTATTATATTACAAAGTTAAGCGAATGGAAGGAAGAACAAAAAAATAGTTTAAATTTTTATTGAAGTTCATTATGATTGTAGCTGATGCTGTTAATATTGTCAGGGGGACTCCTATCATCTACTTTGAGTAAGAATAGTGGTCGGTCGGCAGGTTATTGGTTGTCAGTTGCGAAGGAGGAATAATCTGGTTCGCCGCTGGATGTGTCCTCATGTATGGGGGCAATGACGGCTTAATTTCTATGTAACTTACACAAAACTTACTAAAATTATATATATTTCTCGCTGAAATACATCCACATACTCGATTAACGCAATCGAGAACGGATTGTTTTGTGTTTTTGCAGTCTACACACTGTCGATGTGTCTTTTTTATAACTTTAGTATACTTGAAGATAACGAATGCAACAGGAAGTTGTTTAATCGTTACGTGTTTTATCGTATACTTTAATTTTAACAACATTGAACATTTACAATGAACTGCTGATTTTCTTTTAAAGTGAATACATTAAGATGTTTATAGATGTAAAGCGAACTTTACTTGGACCATATTTCGAGAATATTTTCCCATAATTTTAAAATAATTGGACAATTAACATGAACTGTTGGTTTATTTAGAAATTGTAATACATTTTTTCATTAAGCGATTCATCGGTGTAAACTTAATGCGCCATTAATAGTGACTACATATTTCGAGGATCTTTGCACATTATTTAAATAGCATTTAACAATTAACATGAACTGTCGGTTTTATTTATTAGTAGTGCATTTTATATTTATATTAAGCGATTTATGGGTGTCGACCGAACGAGTCACTTCAAGAGGAAACATAATTCGAGAATAGTTGCACATCAAAACTCATAAACTTTAATAGCGCTATTTCGAGAGTCTCTATAAGACCACTCGACTAAAGCACTTCTCTCGTTTATTCGCAGACTCCTTTTCTTGAAATGGTGTGATGCACATATGTACACAGGGGACTATAATAGCCAGACACCGATATAAAACAGAATGCAAACGCTTACGACAGAGTCTCGGCTGGACAAAATCTCAAACAACCCTAGCGTTTGTGTTCTCAGTGAAAAACACACTACATGGTAACGAGGCTAAGATAACTTCTCATATAGGGGAAGCTTATATATAGTATTCCTTAATTGGGTTTAATTTTTGAGATACACATTATATATATTAATTTATCTTTATTTCGCACTATTATTCTCATCTTTATTAGTTGTCGGTTTTCATCTTTTTATTGGGTGTTGTTTTCCACGACGTTTCGGCCAACTATTTATCTGGCCTTCGTCAGTGTAAAACCACGATGGTTATCACCTAACGAAGGCCAGAGAAATAATCGCCCGAAACGTTGTGAAAACAACAACCAATAAAAAGATTAAAAAACAACATCTAATAAAGATGAGCATAATAGTCCGAAATAAAAATAAATTAATATAGGGGAACCTTCTTTAAACTTTGTTTTCTCTCACAAAACATTGCGTTCAACAGAAATTAAACTGCGACGTTTTTACCTGATCTCACGCATTCCGGATATATGACGTCTTATGGTAGAATCTACGAATACGCGCCGAGTAGAGTTGATTGGGACATATTTTCAGACAGATTGGATTATTGTTTGAGGCGAACGGAATACACGATCCAGAAAATAAAAAGAACGTCCTACTTTTCGTTTATGGTTCGGACACATTTTTTTCTGTTGAAAGATAACGTTACGCCGCACTGCTAAAAGACAATAGTTATGAGAAACTCTCGCTCTCATTAAAAGAACACTGCAGCCCAGCACCATCCGTAATTGTTGAGCGATGCAACTTTTACAACAACCAAGTCAGTCTATTTCAGATTGTATTGCTCAGTTAAAATAAATTACAAATTTTTGTGGGTTTAGAAATACGATAAAAGCTATGCTGAACGATTTGCTCGTTGTTGGATTCGTGTATGACCGAATTCGTCGTCGAGTGCTTTCCAAGAGGAAACTAACATTCACTCACGCCCGACAGATAGCCTTTTCCAAATAAATCGCAGACAGGAATGTTAGTGACAATGCAGCCTGTTCAACGTGCAGTTTTAAACCAAACACTAAACTCAACTAGGTTGAACAGTCTACTCCACTGCGGAGACAAAATTCAAAACCATGTTTTTGCGTAACAGAAAACATTACCCCGGCTGCCGTCGTTTATAAGAGGCAACCTGCATTTTTTGTCACAAAACCGGTCACATTACGCCAGCTTGTTTGACCAGGAAGTACAACGAGAGAGCTGGAAATTGGAAAACCCAAAAGTACACTAGTTAAGAACTCATAGAGGAAGATAACCACAGCGACTGTGCCTCAGCGCATGAGCTGTTTAAGCTAGCAGCAAAGAGCAAAACCAATCCCCTGAAGTATTTTACATCTCATGGATCACCGTTGACTCGAGTGAAATGTGTGCTGATACACGCAAAGACCCCATCCTCATTAAGGTTGTTCTAGCCACACTACATCGAGGATGCAATCTTCCACATGATGCGTCGTATTTACAATTTCACCCTCGTAAAAACGAACTAAGCGTTGAAAGGGGTGCATGCTGTGGTGTTCACACGTGGTAATTCCCCACCGTCTCAGGCAGAGAGTGTTGGACAAGCTTCACCAATGCTACTCTGTCATTGTCAAAATGAAATGCCTCGCCCGGACCTATGTATAGTGGTCTGGGAGAGATGGCGATATCGAAGAAAAGGTGAACAACTGTTACCCTTGTCAATGCTCTTGAGGCTTACCTGCTAAGGCACAACTACACACTGGGAATGGCCAGCTGAACCTTGGCAACGGGTTAACATTGATTATGTTGATTACAATGATCACTACTTGCTTGTCACTAGAAATTCACGTTCAAAATGGGTCGATGTCTACACAACATGTACAGCGATTTCAGGCACAGCAATTGAACCGTTCTGCCACTCATGGTCCCCTGCACATTATTGTCAGTGATAATGTCTCATGCTTCACCAGTTCAGAATTCGCAGAGTTCATGAAACGGAATTGTATCAGATACAAGTTTCTCAGTCCACATCAGCATTATGTAGACATAACGGAAAACGCCTTAAACAACAACGGAATCCACAACGGCAAAGTTGTTGACGAGGCGAAGATTTCGCACCGATCAGGATCGAATGACACCCAGTATCTGAAGTGTTGTATATAACAACTAAGAAAAACAAAACATGACAAATCTTCACAGATCTGATATTTTGATGAAGGCCAAGCAGTATTTGCATAGAGCTTGTGTTATGGACCCATGTTGTTGTGTTAAAGAACAGCCGCCTGTTCCTGGAAGAGAGTACATATGTGATGGGATAGCCGAGAGTTCCAACTTTCGAAGCGATATTTGGAATGGAGGAGTCCGATCATAAAATAAAATAAATACAGGATGTTATTGAAACCGGGATGTTGTATTATATAGTTAGATATCTGTTTATTGAAAAAGGAATATAATGATGTACTTTTGTTTCAATAAAATAAATGGAGTTAAAATAAACTATTTAAAAACGGACAATGGAAAATATTATAATATTTGTTGGTTAGGAAAATTTGGTTAGAGGAAGCATGTAAGGCCACGAGTATGATATGGACGTGTTGAGCATGCAATGACGTCATGAGTTCTCAATATAGAGAGTGTTTGTTAGATAAGTCAGTCAGCCAGTCAGTCAGGGGAGAAGAGAGGAATCGGTGACATAGCTGACATGGAACCTTGCAAGCGAAGGGGAGAAGAAAGAAACTATGTAAATGCTTTACTTCCTTGATTCAAAGCCATTGATCGGTCAGAATGGAATAAACGAGCAACTCATAATTTTATATCTGCGTCTTCGTGTTATGTTATTCAACAGAAAAGGTATTGTCAATGTAATAAGAGCATTGTGAAAATCATCATCTCAAAAGTAGGTGGAAAATATATGTGTTAATGTTAGAGAATCACCCCCATTCACAGAACAATCAAAAGTATAAACGCCGACCTATATTTCTGTCAGTTATACATATGCCTATATATCGGTTCTCATTGAAGTACATGTTCTTAGTTCTCTTAACAAACTGAGCCACAGCAACGCGTGGCCGGGTACACCGAGTACGTATATGTATATATATATATATATATATATATATGTGTGTATATATATATGTATATATATATATATATATATATATATATATATATATATATATATATATATACAGTTTTTCTCTCGGAAGTAGAGTGTAAAGCATATTTTCTTTTTCTTTTATCAATATTATTAGAATATTTCTTTTTTCCTTGTACACATTTTTGTGAATTTTTCAATGGATTTCTGCCTTTATTATGGGCCATCTCCTTCTAATTACGACCTTTCCATTGATTGTACTTGTATTTATATGCACATACCTGTCTCTCTCTTTATATATCTGCACACACCATGAAAACTCTAAGACTCTCTCTAATATGAACAACAAACTCATACGGCATCCCTTCTTCTGATATAACCCCTATGCAACAATTGGCTGGCCCCAATCTGGAAAGCTTATCTCCCTTATCCTTTTTAATCAGATTGCAGGATGTATGGTTGGTTCGTAGTCACCAGGATAACATCTGATCTCGTCGTTGCACCTTCAACCCAGCACTTTAATCCCCGACGCATTTTCATGGAATTAACCATGCCTCCATATACGGCAACCGAAATAACAGCCATTCACAGACTACATTGACAAATGAGAACTCGCCTTATTATGAGCAGTCACATATAGAAGTGAGTGAACATACCTCACCAGCCCAGCTATAATGAGTGCGTCGTACAATAAGACTACCGAATCATTTAGTCCGGATTTACTAAAGATTACATACTTACCTATTACTTTTTCTTAACCTTCAGAAAAAATAGTTTAATGGTCACATACTGAGGAAGACTAATTCTCGACCACAAAAGTGTCACAAGGGCAGTCACCTTGACATTATACCATGATAAATTGCCCTTTCTTTTTGGGGGGCGTGATGTACGTATGTACACGGGGGAATATAAATGCTTACGACAGATTCTCGGCTGACAAACATCTCAAACAAAATTTGCGTTTGATTTCTCGCTGAGAAACACTACATCGTTATACGTTCGATTCTTTATACTACCCGTAATATTTTTCAGCATTATGTTTGGGTGGGGGGGGGCTATCGCACGGGTAGTCTCTACTTTTTTATAGTTTTCTTACCGTGAGTAGCCTGATGTTTAAGCTTGTTGTTTATTAAGGTTAACTCAGCTAATAATAGACGCACGCTAATACATCAAGATTGAAATCATATTGTTTTTACCTATTTAACCATAATTACAAATTTGTCCGTATATATATTTATAAATGTATGTGAGTACTTGCGACACTGATAAGAAATAATAACTGCTTTGTTGAATGTTTACACGATATAAAGTCACTTAACATAATAGATAGCTCGTGCCTAAATTTTCCCTATTAATTTTCCTTTTCAATGCGAACAATAGTGCTATTGTTTTAATCTCTAAAGTGTTATATTTAAATGGTTAAAAAAGTAATAGTCGGTTTATATTTTTCACAATAAATAAGAACTGTGTATTATTAAAGGTACCGGTTCTCTTTATACTATTTCACCTTCAATGCTTACTTACAACTGCCAGTTTTTGCCGCACATGCGACTACAGGAATTTAAAGTTGTTGAGGTGTCGAGGGTATTTAACTTTTTTACTCCAGAATAAACCACGAAAATACAATACTCTAAGATAGGCCCTGAACTATACACTTGAACATACCTATAATGGAACCTGTCTGACCGATTCGTACGCACGAAAAAAACCGACAATGTGTAATGGCAAAAGTAAAACTTCCAATACCTCAGCAGTAATTACGATATGTTGTTTACAAAGACGTCCATTCAATTTAATGACAATATTGTTAAAATGAGATTTAAAATTCAGAGAAAAATACGAAATATCATAGACAATTGTGGTTAAGAGTGATAATGTATTTTATTGCTTAATATAATTAGTATGTGATAAATGCATTAAATAAATGAGACAAGATGTAGTCATTTAAAAAAAAATTAACACACAAGACAATTGTCATTGCTAAAACACTAGGAAAATTAAAAAGGAAAGTAGAAATTTCCAAAGATATAAAAGTGTGATAAGATGCTTGCAGTAAAATGAGGTAGATGCATGTCTCAAGATGCCAGCCCTGGGCATGGAGATTTAGATGATTGGACTCTCGTGAAATTGTATAGTCCTTTAAGAAAATGCGGCAGAATTATGCGTAAAATATGTAAAGAAAATATAGGCAATTGTAATGATTAGAAAATCATCATCAAGATGATAAGAACAATAGCATGAAACGGAATGTAACAATAGAAATAATAATGAAATAATAATGTTAAAATAACAATAATAATCATAATAATAATAATACTCATAATAATAAAAATGCACTACAAAAATAGATGATGAAAGTGAGAGACACTGATAAAATGGACGAATCAGAAAGCATGAGGGCAACAAATGAGTCAAGAACATCAAAGTTGCTGGAGAAACAACTGCACAGACAAGTAATAACAATTATCACAGATTTGAATAACGAAAACCCCTACAAATGGATTAAAAAATGACACGTAAACCAGGACACTGCTTACTTAATAACTGCAGTTATTTGAGAAATACCAATTACCTTCAAGCTAGCTCGACAAAAACAAGAAAACAACAAATGCAACAAGGTAACAGAGCCGTATACTGGCATTATGCATTTCGAACCTACAGACACGCGGTGAAGATAACATCTAGAAACTGTAAGTAACAACGAGAATCGGAACATACTAGACGACATCGGCGCACAAACCGACAAGCCCATTCAAGCAGGAATATCGGATGTCGTAATAATTTACAAGAAAGAAAAGTCCTCTTAAATCGTAGACTTTGCTGTCCCAGCTGACCACAAGGTGAATATAACGGAACGGAATACAAATACACAGAGCTACCACACACTGTAAGGGATAGAATGATAAAGAAAATCAAGATATACATTTTTCTTTATTTGTCACTCAGTCCTCATTTTTTTAATGAGTGATATTTCTGACAAAGGGAGAAGAAAAAGTTGTATTCTAGGTTGGCAGTATTTTGCGTTAACAGTCGATAGAGGTAGCGGAATGTTCTGTTCTATGTCTATCCTTGTATCCATGCCACTAGTAATGGTGCTGGAGGTAAACGTTTTATCTGGGCTGACGTTATCCGCCTGATAGTCAGGGACCCGAACCTTGGATTAAGCACTAAGGAGGCTGCCCTATCAGCAGACGCAAAGTACTAGGCTGCTTTATTGCCATTTGGTGAATGGATTCTGGACCATTCAGTAGTCTCTGGTGGGGCCTCTCGATGCCATATTAGTAGGTAATTGTTACGGATTTTCCTTATCATGCGCTACAAAAAAATGCTTCGTTACTTTTCTCCCTTGTTTCCCCTCTCTGTCCTGTTCTAAGCAAGTCTGGCGACCTAATCCACAAACTCCAAAATTCCATCATGACAAGTTTCAATAAAAAATACACGATTAACCCGGATCTGAAACTTCCAACGTACACCCTCACTACCATGTCTCCTTCTCCAACATCAGGGGTCTACGTTCTAACCTTCAAGAGGTTGAAGCCCAATTACAGGAGATTAAACCAGACCTTTTATTTTTAAGCGAAACTAGAATTGGGCATACTATTTCCCTAAATGAGTTCGTAATTAAAGGATACTCTTACCTAACTTCATAATCTGACCCCCAAGATACCCCCTGGGCATGGAATATGTGCCTATATTAAATATGGCTTTCCATTTGGTAAAGACATATCTAGAGAAGATCCTAACTTTCCCTATGTGTGCTTCCGAGTAGCACTAGCTCACACTACGGCATTTATATTTACTCTTTATCGCCCCCATAACAGCGGAGTTACTATCTTTAAAAGCATATCTGAGAAAATTTACCAAGTTCTAGCAGCATATCCTTCAGCTAACGTTCACGAATGTGGAGACTTTAATGTTCACAATGTGGAATGGTTTACCCACCCAAACAAGACCGATGATGAGGGGAGATTCCGTCATGATTTCTCCATTGCTTATGATCTCACTCAGATTGTTCACGAACCCACCCGTGGGCCCGACAATGACGGCCAGTATGCAATTCTCCTAGACCTTTTTCTAACAACTTGCCCTGAACTCTGTTCAGTTTCCGTTCCGTTGACTACCCTACACTCTTTAACGCTTATCCTCAGGTGAAATATCGGCCTTGATAAGTGGTGACTGAAAAAAAACATACAATTGTTGGAGAAATCCGATTTCTTTGATTTCATAATGTTTGATACAAAAGTAAATATAAATCCAGCTCACCTTACCTATGTTTAAATGCTTTATTATTATTATTATTATTATTATTATTATTGTTGTTGTTGTTGTTGTTGTTGTATTAGTGATCTGTAAAATTTCGCATTAATATTACTATTTATTTATGTTAAAGGCTTTAGTAAAATTACTTTCACTAGCCATTGGAGATTTTAGCATGTAATTTCATACACGAAACGCGTAAAGCACACTTCACATCACTATTATTATTAAAAAAACACACAACAATTTGGCCCATCAAAAATGTGCAAAGATTGGAAATATATGCTAAGTCTCCCCTCAGTAAAGACCAATTTGACAAAAAGAATAGTCAGTTTGAACGCAGTTTGCACATTTGACTATACGAGTAGAAAGCAAATGTCCCACAAAATCTAAGTCTGGGTAGTAAAACAACAGTATTGAGAGAGGGGTCGTACCTTCAAACCTCTCTCTACCAAAACATACTGTTTTTTACTTATACAGTATAACACTGGGATACATTTTTATATTAGTAAGAAATGCAGTGATACACGTGTATATAATGTGAAACCGCAATACAATAGATATAAAAGCAAAAGAATCAAACTGATTTCCCCGTGTTTTATCTTTCTCATTTCCAAAAATTCCATACACCAAAAAACAGTTATTCGTAATTTAACAGAACTATATTTATCTGTAGCCTGTGGGGGAATACCTAATGACTAAAATAATCCTAAGATTTAGTCGAGCACGTGACTGCTCGACAACAAAATGTTACTTGCAAGACTAAAATTGCGTAATTACGCCATGGGTACTGCTGGAAAAACACAAATTTTGAATTACCTCGCCAAATATTTAACAAATATCCTTTCGATTAGTAATAATAGTACTCTCCGTGTTCTTTTGTTTCATTTCAGATATTATGTAATATAATATCGATGTAAATTATGTTTTTGCAAAATCAAGTCTTAAGAGTTTTCCGATGAGTATTTATACTACAATAAGATAACATTTAACTCTCTACTAAAATTAGTACTACTACTAGTCTTTATCTCTATAATAACGTCACTCACTGCTGTCTAGAGAAGATACAGAGAGAGAGAGAGAGAGAGAGAGAGAGAGAGGTGAGCGAGGAAAAATGTAGTGTATTTATATATATATTATATATATATGTATATATGTAGTGAGTATATATAAACATAATGCTTTTCCTCGCTAAGCTCTCCCTCTCGCGTTCTCTCTCTTTTCTCTTTACTTCTAGCAGTGACGCTGTTATCGAGATACAGAGTAGTAGTAGTAGTAGCAGAAGTAGTAGTAGTATTAGTCTGACTCCACAGTAAAATGTTATGTTATGGTAGTGTTAATAGTCGCAGTGCATTACATTCTTTGTTTGACGATATTTTGCAGCCTGTGTGTGCAAGTGTGTGTGGGTGTGTGGTAACAGTGTCGGAAATTTCGTGAAAACTATTGAATAATTCCACCCGCTATATTTCGGAGCTTGTAACTCCTCGTAAAATGTAATCCAAGCCCTAATTTGTTTTTCAATTAAAGGAGCAAAGACCATGGTTTCATTACAAAAAAACAAACAAACAACGTGGGTTTTTTTAAAGGTTTTAAACTTCCGACTTTACAGATAAATTTCTAAAAAAAACACTATTTTTTGTTTTAAATTGGAATATATTATTCTGTTGATCTTTTATCTTCAATTTGTGATATAAAAAACTTTGATACATAAATTAAATATTTACTTTTTAATAGACATTTTAAAATGAGAGGGGGGTAAAAAATCGCATATTATATTCGATATATTGGAAAAAGCAAACATTTCACATTGAACCTGAAGGTATCGTAAAAATAGAATCAATAGAAAAATGTTGATAGATTTTTTAATTTGTAAAAATTGAAAAATACTGAACTCGTAACATTCAATTATTTTCATTACTATTTAAAAAAAAACATTTCTTTTACTTTTATACAACTTTAATAGTTTATTTTGGAAGTATAATCCATAAAGAAAATAAACACCCCCCCCTTTTAAAGGGAAATTACGAGTGTTTTGTTTTATATTTAATTTGCAGTTTCGTGTTAGGGGTGTCAAAGATTCCTACAAAAATTCTGATACGCCTAGGTGTGTGGATGTGTGTGTGCTTGCGTATATTAATACCTATTTATTTAACAGAAAAAATAAAAAATCTAGAAAGTTTTATTGTCTTAACAGAACACAATATAATATTTAAAACAAAAATGAAACTTTGTCGTGTGTAAAGCGTAACACTTGAAATAGAATATTTTAAAACCTATTTTAATATATCTAAATATTAAAAATTATTTGAAAATATTAATAATTCGAAATATCGTGATAAAACCTGAATAATTCGTATTATCGTGAGTTAACGGTTTTAGCCTCAAATATTTATTTTTCAAAATATTAAAATATTTTTTTTTAAACTGAAACTTTGCTGTGCGTACTGAAAGAAAATACAGTACACTTGCATAATTTGACCAGAATTCTCATAAATTCCCGACAAGCATGTATCGGGCGAGACCGGCATTCATCTGTATCCGACGGGCGTTGTTCAGATGGTGAAAAGCTAACTCGTCTTTTTTATTTTATTTATTTAATTTTTTTTCAGCAATGTTTTAGTAATTTTAAGGTGATATTATGAGTTCGGGGTTACTTTATTTTCTTATTAGTTACTTGATTATTAATTATGTGGTTTTGTAATTGAACTTTTAATAGTTTGATTAGCCAATGAATAAGCGCTATGTAAATGGAAGCAGACGGAATTAAAATTGGAGGAAAGCGACTAAACCAACACAAACGAGAAAAGAAAAGTTGAAAACAAATATATTTTTAAATTTGACAAAAAGAAAAATGACAAGAAACTAAACCTGTGCATGTTAGAAAAAAACTGAAAACATCGATGCAATCAGGAGAAAAAATGAAAACACTGAAAACATCGATACAATCAGGAGAAAAAATGAGTGTCCCAAAAATGAGGTGAAACAATAATGCAACATTAAAAACAAACGTTTGTTTTAAAAAAGGTCGCGTGTAAATTATGGTTCCTAGTGGGGGTGTACAAATGGACGACGCCACCAAAAGAAGTTGACTGAAAAATAAGTCCTGAAAATAAAATGTATAACAAGATACATATACGTTTAAAAAAAACAAAAGAAAACAAAACACTTCTACTAACACCTAACATTACACGGTTAAAAATATCTGTTCTTGAAGAAAACAATTACAAAACAAACTTTCTGTTGTAAAAAATTTAAATAAAATTCTAAAATTAAATAAACATATTTTTACTTTTTCAAGATATTTTTTTTTATTTTTGCTAATGAGCATATTTATTTTTTCCAGTTTGTTTATGTTTTTGTTGTTCTTCATTAGTCTGCGTCTTACTTTGCAGACAGGGGACACACTAGATGATTTGAACATCGCTCCTTCTCATGTACAAGGTATAATAACAAACCTTGACACCTCCAAAGTATGTGGACCAGATCTGATCGTGGTTGTGCTAATAAAAAAAAAATACTTCGCTGAGGTTGTTCCAGGTCTCTCCAAACTTGAAAACAAATGCCCCAATGTATCTTGTTATCCTGACTGCTGGAAAACCGCTTCTGTGGTACTAGTTTTCAAGAATTCTGGCAAAAGAACTGACTCATTAAATTATCGCCCCATTAGCCTTCCCCTGGTGTTCGCAAAAATACTTGAGTCCTTAAATAATCAAGATCTAGTCCATCACCTTACAGCTGTAAAACTCCAAACAGATAATCAATATGGATTTAGGCAGTCCCGTTCCAGATCAGATATCCTAACTGTAATCTCTGAACATATATATCATTCCCTGGAAAAATAGGGGAGGGTAAAGCGGTAGCCTTGACATAGCTATGGTTTCTGACAGGGAATGACACGATGGTCTTTTAAGAAAAATTAGATCATATGGTATCATTGGAAGAATACATAATGTAATTAAACCCTTCCTAAGAGAACAATCCAGATTTTCCTTGATGTTAATACATGAAAACCATAAGATGGACATGCGGGAGTACCTCAGGGGTCTATCCTTGCATCTTTATTATTCTTGATATTCATAAATGACATTCCTGATAAAAGATTTCTGAGATGTGTATATTTGCAGATGAAACCACATGCTATAGCAGGCACGAGGGGAAAATAAATGAACACATTTCTAAGGAAATGGCAGAGGCACTAGAGGATGACCTCAAATCTGTAGTGGACTAGGGACAAAAATGAAGGGTTACATTCAGTGCTGCATATACTAAGCTTGTTTCCTTCAATAATTACAAGAACCACCAATAGCAATGGACAAGAACACATTACCGAAATGTACTTCCTTTAAACTTCTTGGCCTAACATTTACAGGGAACATGAACTGGAATACATACATTGAGAGCATTGCCAAGGTTTCTGCGAAGAAGGTGAGCTCTCTCAGCTGCACTAGAAAACTACTTACGGCTGAAAGTGTCATGTACCTGTACAAGGCTACCATTCGGCCATGTACTGATTACTGTTATCTCATTTGAGCCGGGTCATCTGCTACTTGTTTCTCACTTACTGACAAGAGTTAAAAGAGAGTCGCCAACCTAATAGGTAGGTAACTGTCATATAGGCATCATCATCAGTCCCATCAACGAAATGTTGCACCACTGTCTGTTCTACAAGTATTTTATAGTGAATGCTCTGACGAACTACAAGCACGTGTACTCCTCGATGTCAAAACCCCAGTCATACCCGACAAACAGCTAATTCCAACCCCTTCACAGTAGACATCCCTAGGCGTAAGAAAGTATTCTACTCCAATAGTTTCTTCCCCAGTTCTGCTAAAGTATGGAACTCGCTTCCGGGATTCTGCTTTCGCAACTGTATTGACATGCAGAAATTTATGTCTAATGTGAACATACATCTTGCCTCCCATCTTCCTTTCATAATACCCCTGCAACTTGTGCCCCTGGTAGTAACCCCCTACTTCAAAGTAGCACTGTGCCTGTTTTAGGATGAAAATTTGAATGAAACATTTCTGACCCAAGTTTCAAATTAAAATACGCTATTCTGCAAACTTTGAATAAAATCGTTGTTGGGCATTATACTTGTATTTTTAGAAATAATAAAACAATGGAATATTGTCAGTCACACCAACATTTCTAATGCCAATTTTTCTTCGGAAATGTCCAACCTTGTTGGCATTTTTTTATTATTATAAAGGCAAAAAGATTTTACAAAAAACAGGTCATCTATCCAATCTAAATAGAAAAAATTAGTGATAGCTTCATCTTTCAACCATCACCTCGTCGTGGCACGGGGTTGTAACTGCATCCCTTCAGGTAAATAATGGCACTGTTGAATCATTATAACTCAATCAGAAAAAAAGATTTCTGCTTCAACAGATAAATATGTAATAAAATGTTTACCCAGAATGTTATTTTACTGAAACTATTGATCAATATTACACTTTTAAAAGGAATATACATGAGTTTTAAAAAAAGTTTGCACAAAACTGATTCTTCAATTATCGAACATTGTAATGAATGCCAATGAAATACTGATCACTTGGAAAAAGAAACTAGGACTTTCCTACTGCAATGAAATATTTGTGTTTTCAAATAAATAGATTTATATTTGAAAATTTCAATCCCCTGCGAATTAATTCTGAAATAATAAATTTGGTACTCTTGAATAATTGACCTGACTTCTGGTGATTGCCCGTCAAGCCCAGATAGGGCGATACCGGCAATCATTAGTGACAGACGAGCGACGTAACAGGCGCAGACTAAGGGAAAAATACATGCAAAGTATAAGAAAACACCTTGAAAAAAAGCAAATATGTATATTTAATTTATTTTAGCATTTATTGATTTTTATTTTGCAAAATATTTATCAACAGCAAGTTATTTAAAATGTTATATTCAAGAAAAACGTTGTTTACTCGTAAAAGTATTAGGTGTTAGTATTTTTTTGTTTTTCTGTAACACTGGTTTCTTGTTTTTATTTTACTTTCAAGACTTTTTGTGCAGTCAGGTTGTGTTTTATTGTTTTTTTAGTTAGAGAAATTACACAGAAATATAATATCGTGTATTTGTTTCCAAGAAATAGTGATTTCTTTATTAATTTATTTCAAAACATTTTACGGTTGTTTATTGCCGGCGGAATGACTTTCTTCAGATGATGATATTTCCTTAGGAATAGTTTACTTTGGTCGACTGTTGATCGGCCATCGACAGCAAAGATGGAGCTTATTTGGTAGTGGGAAATGGAAGGAAGCCTCCAAGCCCGGTAGCTTTCGGAAATGTGATTTATGATTAATACAAAAAGATCGTTTCAAAATTTTTGTCTACACATAAATTCAATTTTATATGTACCCAGAAGCTCCCGGCTGGTCCCGCATTCTTACTTGTTACGCTGTCTTGCTTCCTTTCACATCTCCTCGACGTGGTTCGTTGGTTTTTTTAGCATGCACGGATTTATATTCTTGCCTGCCATGTTTTCTTGTTTGGAGAGTCTGAAAATATAGTTGTTTGTCAGCTTTTTTCGGGGGTTCAGTCGATTTCTTCCAAATCGAATGTCGTCTGTTTTCATTTACTTATCGCTTTTTCATTGGATAATCAAACTCCCAGAAATTGAAGTACCAAAAAAATCAAAACAAATAAAATCATTATAAATTACGAATCATAAATTACAAAATTACTAAACACATAAAAAAATAACTTTTTAAAGCCGAATTAGCGTTTCAACATTTAAACCACACTCGGCTGACACCGATGATTACCGGTCTCGCCCGATTCGGGCTTGACGGGAAATCACGAGAATTCGGGTAAAATTATTCAAGACTACAATGAATTTAATACAGAAACAAATCGCACAAATTTCAATGTAAAGCATCTAGTGTGCACACTTTTATTAAAGTTTATTTTAGGCATTGTACTTGCATTGTTAGGACAAATAACAAGTTGAATATTTTAAGTGACACTAAAATTTCAGATAATTTGAATTTTCCTTTCAAAATGTCCAACAATATTGGCATTTCTTTTGGAAAATATAAAAGGAACAAATAATTGAGAAAACGCTGACCATATATCCAATATAAATACCAAATACTTTAGTGCTGGCCTTCTCCATTATAATTCCACCACCAACCTAGCATAGCTTGGGTTTGTAACTGTATACCCACAGCCGAAGGATAGCACTCTATGAATAATTTAAACTCAGAAATGTTTAATATTATTTGTAAATATTTCATTATGTGATAATGTTCATGTGATACTTAGCGAGTTTCATTAATAAATGTAATGCTAATTATTATGTTGTTGTTGTTAATGTTGTTGATAAATATAATTTTTAAAAGTTAAGTATTTTCATGAAAATAGTGTCTGGCTCAACAGAAAAATGTTCCACAAAATGTATAACTTGAAAACTATTTTACCGAAAACTATTAATATTGAACTATAAAAAGGAAGATGCTAGAATTTAAAAGAAATAATATTTTATTTACACTCAATCAGATGTGCCTTATGCACTAATAAATATGCACTTGGCATTTTGTTGCACTTTTAAAGTTTTTAAATACTTAAAACTTTTCTTATTATGAAAAAATATTATTATATTTATTATCATTTTTTGACAGAAGAAATAAAATAAATTGCACATAAATCTTTAGAAGAACAATTTTAAATCCGAAAGAAAGTAAATTATCAATAAATGTTGTCATAAAAAATACGTTTATTAGATTAATTATTATTTGTAAAAGAAAACAAGACGTTAAACACTCAAAAATCAACGCATTTATTCTATTTTGTCAGTATGTTTTACTTCATAATCCATCATACATAAATTATGCCTGTAGTATGTGAAGATTTTTTATGATGACAAACTTTATTAATTATTTGATGTTTTTGAATTTTTCATTATCGTTTGCTTTGCAAATAAAAAAGAATTAAATAATACTTATTTATATAAAAATTGAATGATTTAAAGTATTTCAATTGTTTTTTTTAATTACAAAAAATTAAAACCCAGTTAATAAATAATCATTTTTTTACAAAATTTATTTACACAATTTGGCAATATTTATTGATATAATTGGATGATTTAACATTTTCTTCTAATGTTTTATATGCAATTAATTTTATTTCCTCTGTCAACATTATTTTGATAACATGTTCTTGTCTCATATTGTCATAGCAAGAAGTTAGTCCTCGCGACCTTGCGCATTATGGCTACTTTGATTCCCGCGAAGAATCTGGCCACAAATACGGAGAATGAAAGAGAGACAGGCGATCGCACGACTAAACAACACGTAAGACTAACTAGTATTATTCAACATGTTACGCAACCTGATTCGCAACGAATACACGGAAGGAAAGATAAATGTAATAATTGAAAGGAACCTGTTAGAAAAATAGAAGATTTTGTAGGTCCAAGGAAAAAAGAAATTCATGAATAAAAAATAAGAGAGCATGATTAAAACTAGCAAAGATAATACAGTACTATTAACAGCATAACATATCTATAAAAAATAAGGTTTTAGGAATTACCACCGAAATACTCACGGTCATAAAATATTGTTAAATTAAACTCGCCTTTGTTTATTCATTGATTTGTAATATAAGTTTAATATTTCCATTTTTAGGTCAACATAGTTGAATTATCTGCACTTGCTGAGATAATGTCTGAAAGAAATGAGACTACATTCAAACTAAATATACAATTGACTTAGTTTGGCACTTTCGCGCATTAAACTATGGCTTTTTTTTAAAACAAACGGGGGTATTCATTTTTTATAAATCCGGAAAAAATAAAAACAGTAGATACGTAAGAAAGATATTTGTTAGAAAAACAGTAAAAATAGTACATCAAATAACCTATGCATAAATATATTTATATACATAAATGCATTTATATATATATATATATATATGTATTTAATACATTTATATATATATATATATAATACATATATATATACATATATATATATATATATATATATATATATATATATATATATATATATATATATATATATATATATATACACACACATTTATTCTGCAATACTTTTATGCAGATATAAAATAATTATTTCGGTAAACAATATTATTTCATTGATAGATGTTAATTTAACTGGTGCATTGCCGACCCGGACTTTATTTATATAATCATAACTATTAAGGTGCCATCCAGAACGTAACGAGTTATATGTTTTTGTTTTTTTTTTTGTAAATAGGTGTCATTGATAGTTTCTTAATTTTTAGTTTAATTGATACATGATTTAAGTATATTTCAAGTCCTTCTCTTCTTTGTTTTGTTTAATTCAATTATTTTATATATTTTCACTCCCAAACGAGACACTGTTACACTTTGTATATTTGATGTAGGGGTTTACTATCAAGTACATGAGTTGCTGGGCGTCTATGTAGGTTGTTGAGTTGTAACATGTAAGTCTACATTTCATTTAAACTCATGCATAGCATTACAGCTGGGGAAGTAAGGACCCGGATGGGAATTCGAAAATCTATCAAAGTCTTTATTACATATAGGGAGTCATACTGTGCGAGGGGGTATTTTGCCGCTTTGCAAGGGTATTTACGCCAAGTTGGTACATGGTATATGAGTTACTCATTGCAGCATATGAAAATATTTTTAGAAACGCCAAAGGATGGACCATTTCCTTGATGGGAAAAATATAAGATTAGATTTCAATTCAGGATCTATAAAGTTTACGACTCTCTTTAAGAATCTGTCTAATAGTAAGAGACTATTCGCAGACGCACCGGCAAATGTAACAAAAATACTCCATACATTGGATAATAGAGTTTTTAGAGGTACATAATACTTTCAGACGTAAGTAACTTTCTATCAGTTTTCTTCGCTTCAGCCTTGGCAATAATCACGATGTATTTGTTACAGCCCTTATTCAATTTGAACATAAAGCGGAGGAGGTTGAATAATGAATTTCAAATAAGGTATCTGAAGCCTTTTGCAATTTGTGCTGGAGGATGACCTTTAATTTTGGAAAATAATGTAATTATTGAAGGAAACATGCGAAATCTTGAAAGTATGGAATGTGATCATCCACCAATTTATATAAGTTTACTTATTTATTTGTTTTTGTAAATGATTTATTTTTATATATATTACGACAAATTTAAAGTAATTATTAAAACAAAACAAAATTATTCCACAAAATATGTTATTAACTGATGTAAAATATTCAAATTTAATTAGGCCTAACATGTCCAAAATAAATTCGAAAGAAAATTTCTGACAGCAATGGAAATTTTGTGCACATGGATTCCATAAATGTATCCATTAACTCCATAATTAGACACTTTTATATATAAATATACAAGTATATATATATATATATATATATATATATATATATATATATATATATATATATATATATATATGGGGGTGAATGTTTGTGTGGGTGACAGACCAAAAAAATGCATACATAAAAGTTTGCTGTTATTCTTTTTTTCTTCGAAACATATATGGCGTGGGACTGTTGTCTTTCTTTTAAGAAAGGTGAGTACACTGTTGTCTTTAAAGCGGTTCCTTTGTTGTTGATGCAGTTGTTCTGACTAATTGAATATCCCCATTTTATTCCTTATAATAAATCTTGCATGCGAAAAGACAGCTTAGTCGTCGCGATTTTTAAACCACGCCACGTAATTATTCGTGTTAATTTAACGTATTTTTATGCTAATGTTCTTATTTGTTTTCTTCTTAAAAAATTAATTTGCTATATTATGGAGAAAAAAAGTATATATATATAATACATATATATATATATATATATATATATATATATATATATATATATATATATATATATATATATATATATACATATATATAGGTGTGTGTGCGTGTGTGTATGTGTGTAAGTTATTACACACGGACGTAGATGTAATATATATATAAATATATATATATATATATATATATATATATATATATATATACACACACATATCTAAGTTTATACATATAGGCATGCATGTAATATATATATACATACACTTTACTTTCCACTGGTAGCCATATGGAGTAGAGGGAGGAGTTGTAAAAGACTGCGAATTCCTGACACAAAATTTGCACGGAGACGTACCCCTCCGTGGCTATCCATTATCGGTCCAAGACAGAAGGAGTCTGCATCTACAAATCTGTACATGGAAAACTCATGATTACATAGGCATATAAATTGCTTATTATTTCAGAATTATATTCATTCTAAATGCATCGAAAAATTCAGAAAGTACTTTCCGTCTTGTAAATAATAAAAATAAATACTTACTACAAATAACTGGCACTAGGAATATTACACACAAATCTGTTACAACGAGTTATATATTTATATATATATATATATATATATATATACATATATGTATATATATAATATATATATATATATATATATATAATTATATAATATTTTATAATTGACTGCTCGTCAGGCAAATAAAAACACAACTTACCATATATTTAACCTTATTCGTCGATTTAAAAAAAAATAAATAAATGAGATTAAAAATATAGATATGTAATAGAATAATGAGTTCTTATATCGTGTGGAGTAAACAGTACGAAGGGCCATACACGTATCTTAGAACTATCGAGTCTTAATAACTATACCATCATTTTCATCACTACTATTTTTACTCAAAATAATCAATATCATATAGTATTCGTAATTAGTTCTATTGAAAAGATATGAGCATTTTTTTATGAATGGGCACGATAGAATCAACATAATGATTCACATTTGTTCAGTCTGAATTACCAGGCATGCTGTCCAATCATTGCTGTTATTAATATGCACCTTACAAAAGAAAACTGATCACATTTCTTTCATTATCACCAAAGCTCAGCACGGGAGTAATCAAACGTTATCATAAAAAAAAAGCATCCACATTTTACATTTGCTCACTCCTTTCTATAATTCTGAACCGGAGTTCAAACCAGGAGAAATGAATGCCCTCACGCTCGTTCGGATAATCGACAACTAACAGAAGAGTGTGTAAAATCAGCGTCGAAAAGACTACAGTGCGATGAATGTCAGTTCTCAACGGGGTATTCAATATTAAAGGAATAGTGGGAAACAAAGTGTAAGGGATTGTTTAATGTTAATTTCTAGTTTTCACTGTTAATGTAACAGTAGAAAATAGAAACTAAAAAAGTTTCACATTTATTCACAGGACGAAAAACATCAGTAGAAATTGTACTATGCAAAAATATGTATACCTCATGTAAACCTGCAAAATAATTGTTAATATCAATAAAATTGTTTCGTTAATTCTGGTGAATGTTTTTCTTTTTGTATTCGAGAAAGTATCAATATTTTCCACGGTATTCCCGGAATGTCCCGCATAATAATCCTTACAATACTACTACTACTACTACTACTACTACTACTACTATTAGTATTAGTAGTAGTAGTAGCAGTAGCAACATCAATAATAATTATGATTTCGTTTATCAACGTCTCTCCGGAAAGGATCGGATTTATTTCCAGAAAATTTCCCTCAATCCCGGTTCCAAACCAGGAGCACAAAAAGATCAAAGGGTTTTCTAAGACTGTTGGCGGTGCCTATAATTGGAGGGACTTCAAGGTAAGTCAAAATATCGGGGATTTTCTGTTTTTTGTCATTCGGGACGACTTGATACTACTAAAGTGTAGCAAGTACAACCGCGATTATTTGTCTTTTCAACCCGTCTATACGCCTTATCTCAAAAGTAGATGGAGCATAATTGCCCTACTTCTTGTTCTCTTTCCCTCTCACGTTTGATTCCCAGGGTAGGGAAAGGTCTAGAATCAGCCAGTTTTTTTAAGACTTTTTTTCAATGACGACCAAACTCAGAGGAGTAATTTCAAATTGCTTGCTCGTTCTTACACATTTGCCCCACCATATCTCTGCCTTGTAATCCGCACTTGTTCTCACTTCATCAGACATCATCTCACACACCTCCCAATATATCCGGAGTCCCATGTGATCGTGTGATTTGCGGTACCCTCTTAGGGCCAGTCCCCTACACCCTGCTGCAAGGTGCCCAATTGACTCTGAGATCTTACCATAAATCCTGCATTCTGCAGCAACATTACACAAAGAAGTGGAGACAACGGATCTCCTTGGAATATTCCATGCTGCATGCCAGCCTATCTTATCAATTATTTGTGCGCTATCAGCTGCGTTTTTTTTAGTGAGACATACTTTGCACCAAAAGCCGTACCCCATTTTAAGCAACCTTCATCATCGATAGTTTTTCACGTATCAATGAATGAGGATTCATTTCACAAACCTTTGTGTAATCAATCCATTCAACTCTCAGATTCCTCTTCTTCTCCTTTGAATCTGACATTACTGCTTTATCAATCAATAGTTGTCCTTTGCTACGCTTGGAGCCTTTCCAACACCCTTTCTCTTCGTCAGGAAAACATAATTACTCTCCAGATGTTCATAAATTGTTTCAACAGTTTCCACTTTTGTGGTAGACATGCAATTGGCCTATAATTATTGTCATCTGTGGTCGTTGCAAGATCTATCCTAGTTTGTGATGATTTACTCTTCAAACGCCAACTAGGGGCATCTCCCGACATACGAGCCTTTTCAGGGCAGCAGCTATAGGTAGATAAGGGCATTGCAACTATGGACACCAGAAGTCCATCGCCCCATCTGGCTTTCAGTTTGTCATCCTTCGTATGCCAGACATCACGTAATTAATTATTATCTCGACGTTCTTAAACTGCTGCATTTCTGACAGCCTTTCTCAACCTATTGCAACCAGCAAACCTTCTTATTATATCACCCTTTTACAGACCAAAACGCCACTCCTGAACTTTCTGGCGTCTTTTGCATTTGAAGTGTTAGAGTGGTGTAATTTCCCTCTTGTTTACTACCATTTAGTTTTTTTATAAAGCTGAAACTGATTGTTTCGGATGTTCTGCCGACAGGTAATACGTTTTCCAACAAAGTTCCGAATTCACATACCACCAGTGTGAATTTTCTCTTTAAACATCGATAGAACGTTCATCGTTCCCTGTTCCAGTGATCTATACCTCCTTTTAAGCTGCTCCTTGGGTTCCTGTCCTATTTGCTAATAAAAGACTCGCTACAGAAACATGACCTCATAAATCCTATATACAGGTCATATCAAAACTCAGCGTGCATAATCTGTTTTAAAAAAGGTGCAAATGTTAAACGAGAGCATATACGTGAAATTCAAAAATCCGATCCTAAATAACATATTTTCATACAGAGAAAACGAAACACAAAATGCAAGGAAATGTGTACACGTTAAGCCAGCAAAGATTATGATAAACTTTTAGCATTTTTTTTCATTTTAAAATAAAGATATTTGACATACGGAGGTAGATATCAGTTGCAGAGAATTGGAATACCGATCGAATAATTAACTCTTTAAGCCCGGGTGTACCTCAGCATTTTATATTATTAAATATTTCAAAACCCAATACTATGACCACAAATGTTCATTCAAAAATAAAAAAAACACCGTATAAAAACAACACTAGCGAATAAATACTGGGAACTCAAAGGAAGCGGACATTCGACGGTAGTCGAATGGAAAATAATGAGACAAGCTACCACATGCAGATATTTAGACGACCCATGTAAATTATGCCTCCATGAAAAATTTTCTATCCTGTACTTTTAAGAACCTCAACATCTATTAAACTGTAGGCGGGAAATAGCAAACAACTGTGTTCACAAAATAAAACTTACTCTAGGATAACGATACAAAATAGCTTTAAAACTAACAATAACAATAGAACAGAAACAATAAATAAATTAAAAAAACATGAATATAAATAAACGATCACACACATATATGTATATATGTGTGTATATGTGCATGTATGTGTGTACACATAGGTATATTTATATGTATAAAAAAGGAGAACGTCTACATAAAACTACTAACCTAGTTCACAAACAGATCATTTGTTAGATAAAATGCATGCCCATTGGCTAATAGGAAGGGGTGCGGTGGATACTAGAAAGCTTATCGGCTAACTAGAAATCCTCAACATATATAAAAACAAGAAGCAACCACAGAATTCGCGCATAAGCCTGACGAATCCTATAGTTGGATGAAACGCAGAATATTCAGTGTAGCTTTATCGCCATATATATTTTAGATATTACCATATATATATATATATATATATATATATATATATATATATATACTTATACATATATATACACATATATATATATACATATATATATATATATATATATATATATATATATATATATATTGTGTATATTTAGGCAGCATATGCTCCTTTAAGCATATATTATTAAACAGCACAGCATTTTCTTGTTTGACAATTTTCCGTTTTATTTTTTCCAGTTTTTGTATAATCCTTCTTGTGTTATATGTAAAATGGTGTAAAAGTGTTCCGTAGTCTGCGAGCGTTTGCAGCGTTTCCGCCATCTTCAGGCTGGTTATATAAACAGTCGTTTTAAAATTACGTCGAATGATAAGGTCGTGTTTTAAAATTACATCGTACTATGAGATCGTTTTTGGCTTATGTGGGCTATTTATATACAAATTTATTGGACAGTTTTTTTATATATATACATTACCAGAGGCATTTTAAAATATTTTTGCTGGATTCATAATTTATATTGTTTATTTTGGGTTGTCATTCGACGTAATTTTAAAACGACTTTTTATATAACCAGCCTGAGGATGGCGGAAACGCCGAAAGCGCTCGCAGACTACGGAACACTTTTACACCATTTTACATATAACACTAGAAGGATTATTCGAAAACTGGAAAAAATAAAAGCGAAATTTTTGAAACAAGAAAATGCTGTGCTGTTTAACAATATATATATATATATATATATATATATATATATATATATATATATATATACATATATATGTGTGTGTATGTGTGTATATATATGTATGTATATATATATATATATATATATATATATATATATATATATATCATTTGAAATTTTCTCTCATGTGAAATCTTTGATTTTGAAAAATAATAATTTGTGGTTAAAATAGATATTCCGAAAATTTGAATGTGTATCTTTTTTATTTGGAAAGCGCAACATGTGAAACGGGAATATGTAAAGAAAACAAGTTAACACACGTCCCTTTGACAACGACGTGTTACAGCTCGTGCACCATATACATCGACAAGAAGTGTGAATCCATTGGAGAAACAAATATGTATACATAACTAATGATAATCAGTGAAAATATCGATGAAACAACTCATATCATATAAAGAGAAAACGAATCATATTTAATCATGTGCGCTAAGTTTAGACTGTTTAATGGAAGCGTTTATCTTATTTGTTCGTTTTACCCAATCAATAACTTATTATATATGATTACGTTTATAAGGATTTGCAAATAATGCAATCAAAATATAGTAAATAAAAGGGTGTTTAATACCGAATAGTATCGCTATGTGCGATAAGATACACGCAAACACACATACACACACGTGTATATATATATATATATAAATATATATACATATATGCATATATATATACATATATATGCATACATACATATGTATATATACATATATCCATATATAAATAAATATATATATATATACATATATATATAAATATACATATATGTATATATATATATATATGTGTGTATATACTAGAATACCCATGACCCGCTGTGCCAGTATGTATTAACTATGGAATTAATGTATGAGCGTGACAGTTTTTACGTAAAGAATGTAGTTGTTAATGACGTAACAGAAACATTTATATGAAAGTATATCAAAATGAAAACAATTATATAGATAGATTTATTTGAGTCGTTCTGTTTATAATTGTTTATACTTGAAAAAAAAACTTACAACCATTGACTTATAAGTGGTTTGCCATACTTATAGTTAAATGTGAACTGAACAGACACCATAATACTTAAAGTTAAAATAAAATGTTTAAATATATTTTAATTTAAATGTGGAAAAAATAAATTTGGTCGCTGAAAACGTACACAGTAAAACAATACATTGTAAAATATTAGATGTATTTGTAAGCAAAAGCGTTTAAATAACTTAAACGTAATCTGGAAATGAACGATGTGTAAAAAATGCAGAAAGTATTAACAATTGTTTATTTGGATAATTTAAAACGCAAAAAATATGCCGCTGAAAACGTACACAGTAAAGAAAATACGTTGTCAACAGGTAAAAGTTGATTTACTTGTGAGAAAATTGCTACAGTATAGTTGTACTAAAGAATAGTTGCAAAGCATCCCCTAAGGAATCAGTATGGTATATTAGCTATGGAATGAATGTATGAGTATGACACTTGTGACGTAAACAAAATAGTTTTTTGTGACATAACAGAAACATTTCTTTGAAAGTATATTACAAACAAAAAAACGTTTTAGATGGATTTCTATGACTCCTTCTGTTTTTCATTGTTTATTCTTAAAAGAAAACTTACAACCTTTGAATTTTAAGGGGTTTGCCATACTTATAGTTACATTTGCACTGGACAACCACCATAATACTTAAAGTTAAATTCAAATTTTTAAATATCTTTTAATGTAAACCTAAAATAACATTGTGTCGCTGAAAATGTACACAGTAAAACTACATTGTAAAATACTAGATGTGTTTCTAAGCAAAAGCGTTAGAATAACTTAAACGTTATACGGAAATTAACGATATAAACAATGCAGTAGTAGAGTAGTAGTAGGGAAAATACATATCAACCAGTAGTAGTAATAGTAGGACAAGGGAAACGAGGTGTAGTAGTAGTAAGAGGGAAAGAGGATGCGTAGTAGTAGTTGTAAAGAGGAGAAGTAATAGTGGTAGCAAGAAGAAGATGCGTGGTAGTAGTAGGAGGAGGATAGTGCGCAAGCAAACATGCAACCAGTTTTAGCATTATATAGATATATATGGAGGATGTATAATCATACGTATATAAACATATCCAAATGACGATACATGTGTATACATGTATATATATATATATATATATATACATACATACATACATATTCGAATTGCGATATAAATATATATATATCGCAATTCGAATGTGCATGTATATATATATATATATATATATATATATATATATATATATGTATATACACATTTATACACATGCATCGTCATTTGGATACACACATATATATATATATATATATATATATATATATATATATATACGTATGATTATATATATATATATATATACATATACTTAACAATTGATATATTTAAAAAGATGATTGAATATTAAGCCAGTGACTACTGAAACAGTCATTGCATGTTATTAAGTTAATCTAGCACATTTAGGAGGCGATTACACCAGAAATATTTTTGTACAGCCTTTTGAAAAGTTTATGTTACGGTGAAAACAATAAAATGGTCACATAAACCTATTTTAGTTTTATGCTCGATGCTTTGTTAAAAATTAATCCGTGTGTATAGTAGTAGTAGTAGTAGTAGTAGTAGTAGTAGTAGTACGTATATTAATTTTACAATGAAATACAGCTCGTATTATGTAAGGCATATACAGAAAGCAGAAAGTGTCTTGCAAGTAACACTTGGAATGCCAGTTTATATTTTTTAGAGCGTGTGTGTTAAAGTAGAAATGAGTATATGCTGATGTCCTGCTGTAAGTACCGAATATTGTAATACTAACCTACAATCACTGCCCATATATCATATATCTAATTTGACAAGAAACTGTTTAATTCAGATTCACATATCTCCGATCAAACAAAATTTATTGATCGCAATAAGCACCATTAGAATGAACACATGTTTTAGCAAATTATTTCAACTTAAAATCAAGTTTAATTGACATATGCAGGTGTATCTCAGTCGCAGAGAATTGGACTACCGATCGTACGATCAACACTTTAAGCCCGGGTGTACCTTAGCATTTTATTTTTATTTATGCTTTATGAATGCGTTCAATTATACGACACAAAGAGTGACTTTTTTAAAACGCCGTCAAATTTTCTCCATTGTCATATGTAGAACTAAACACTAATCGTTATTTTCCAGAGAATTTGTTGTCAAGCGCGAATATCAGTTGAAGTTATATACGATCGGAAAAATGGGCTACAGTAGGACAAATACATTTTTTCTCGCGTCGTTTGGATTCCGGTAGAAGTTTTCGCATACTTCCCAGATTGTAATATCTAAAATTAACAAACAGATATAGTGTGTACCTTTTTTTTTATCGATTTAACAAAATTTCTACTGCGCCGTAATATCAGTTGGCTGCTTTTATTTTTTGTATAAATCGAAATTGTTCGAAAATCGGTGAATATTTCTCGGCTTTATTGGTCTGGTGTACATATAGTGAAGATCCTTCACACAATTGCTATCAATTTGGATAGTGCCAGAGTGCTCGCTTTTAGGGACGAGTTGCTTTTCCTTCGCATTAAAAACTACATTGTGTCTAATTTGCTTTCGTTGCGACTAAACAAATATAAAAGTATTCTGGGACTTATTGGTCATTAGCAAATTTAGGGGAAACCCTTCTTGCTGAAACAATTACTATTTATTTGGATAATTCCAGAGTGCCCAACGTTGGGGGGGGGGGTGATCTCCCAAATTGAAAACGCCCATGTGTCTAATTTGCTTTAGTGGGAAAGCAAATAGATGAAACGATAGAAAGTTGGAAGCTAAATTAGCACCCGGCCCGGTTTTTAAGCTACATTTATTTATGCGCATGCGTTGCGATTCCTATGATTCTTATGTACTTTAACAACTCATTGAATTTACTATTCTCTTTGGCCTAGCGGTCTGCGTGGAAGACTAATTACTTTAAGTTTTCGCGTTCCATTGCAAATCTCTCTCTTTCCCTCTCTCTCTCTATCTCTAACTCTCTCTCTCTGTCTATCTGTCTCTCTCTCTCTCTCTCTCTCTGTTTTTATATTTTTTCGTCCTTGTTCCTATATCTGTGTCCGGGGTAAAGTTAATTGCTTACTCATTGGATTCACTATCCTCTTTTTTTTTTTTTCACGTACCGTTCCTGCTCCGCTGGTAGGGTAAGAGGCTTACTACCACTTTTTTTCTTTTTTTGCTCAAGACACACTTCACAAGACAGGGACAAGACCGGGGACGCGGACTGGTATATTCTAAACAAACACAGAGGGAATTTGATGAACGAAATCATTTTTATCTGTTTTTTTTTTTTTTTTAATTTTATTTTTGCGAATGAGTTCAGGCAAATAAGTTCTCGTAATTAATTACATTACAATAGAGGGGCGGTTCTATGATCATACATACGCAAGCTGTATGAATTAAAATATCAGGTTTAAGCATACTGTACATTCCGGCAACGCCGGACATCCGGCTAATATATATATATATATATATATATATATATATATATATATATATATATATATATATATATATATATATATATATATAAAAGTTACAATAAGTTTACTAAGGCAATCAAAATGGTAAACTTAAAATATATTATAAATATTAAAGAGTAAATATTTACAGGTAAAATAAACTCAGCCAGATGTAAAAAGCTCAATAAACCGAAAAGGATATAGAGCTAATAATATGAACAAATGATTAATTAAATATGTTAAAAGACATCTTAAAAAAGAGTTAAACACATATAAAATTTTAAAAAAGGAAGCACAAGATAAGTGGATAGGCCTTAATCCGCGGAGTTTCGAATAAATACTCTCCTTCTTATCAGAGGGCAGGAATAAGCGAAATGCAGGATCGGATTTTGCATATAAAAGTATTTAATGAAACTAAAAGTAATTCAAAGATCTTACTTGGTTAAAAAAAGGGTGAGGTAAGGGGAACAGGAGGCAAAAGAAAAATAATAAAAAAGATTTCACATGAATGGATAGTCCGGTGAAGGGTAAAAATCAATTTGGATGTTACCACTTTCGGATTTTTACCCTTCACCGGACTATCCATTCATGTGAAATCTTTTAATTATTTTTCTTTTGCCTTCTGTTCCCCTTACCTCACCTTTTTTAACCAAGTAAGATCTTTGACTTACTTGTAGTTTCATTAAATATTTTATATGCAAAATCCGATCCTGCTTTTTGCTAATTCCTGCCCTCTGATGAGAAAGAGGAGTATTTCTTCGAAACTCCGCGGATTAAGGACTATCCACTTATCTTGTGCTTCCTTTTTTAAAATCAATATGTTTTTAACTCTTTTTCAAGATGTCTTTTATCATTTTATTAATCATTTGTTCATATATATATATATATATATATATATATATATATATATATATATATATATATATATATATATATATGGCGAGAGAGTTAGAGATAAGGGAAGAGAGGTTGGTCTATTTTTCAATAAAATACCATTTAGTTAAGACAGACTGTATGTTAATTATGTAAATTTGGGCTTATTCGTTGCTTTGTAATACAATTGCTGCACACGTATCATTTTATATCAATTTTATATCAATATGTATATATATATATATATATATATATATATATATATATACATATATATATAACTACTTCATATACTCACAACAATTTGACATACGACAGTATCGACTCATGCGTAAACTTTAAGTATTTACTTCAAAAGTGCTCAATACTTTGGTAGAGCTAGGTAGTAATTTATAATATATATATATATATATATATATATATATATATATATATATATATATATATATATATGTGTGTGTGTGTGTGTGGCGATTAAGCTACACTGAATATTCGGTGTTCCATTCACTCTATGATTCCTCAGGCTATATATATATATATATATATATATATATATATATATATATATATATATATATATATATATATATATATATATATATATATATATATATAAATTGAGGTTGCTATTTTCCAAAGGTAGAGTAACCAGTGAAATATAATGATGATTATACAAGAGTTGTGAATACAGAAGTGGAACACGATACGTGTCTCTTTATATAAGCAGTAGTTTGTTGCCACACAGTCATGATCATGTTTCGGTCTACTAGTATTTACTAACTAGAGACCTCATCAGGCAAACACCTTTATTTTCGAAAATGGAATTCTAAATGAAGAGCGAAAATTTATCCTCGGCAAAAGAAGGCTTTTTTTATCATGAGTGTGAAGAACAGGGTTGAATTGGGTGCGAATTCATTTATTCATTCTCGTACCTATTTCTTTACTTATTTGTCGGCGACTTTATTCATTTTCATGTTGGTGTTAGGGGTTAGTGTTTTTGGGTTGAGGGGATTTTGTTCTAAAACTAGGCCTGTACAGATGTTATCTTTAACAATCGAGATGCTGCTAGTTTGTCTATGTTTGAGACCTCCAAGGGTCAATTGTGTCATAAAATTCTCTTTTTTTAAAAGTTTATTTCAATTCATTATGCTTATATCTGAGAAGAGGTTAGGGATTTACCTGGGTCTGTTGACTTTTGTATGGTCTTCCAGTGAATGGTTGAAGAGAGGGAAGACGGAAGTCCCACTTCCTTCTCCTCATTCCATCTCGCCCTACCACCTTCATACCTTTCTCTTTTTTACGCCTCTAACCCCTCTTTCCTCTCTTCGACACATTAAGCTAGTAGCCGTCAGAAGCCTACACAAAGAAGTGTACCGGCAAGAATTCCACTCCGCAAGGCAGATGAAGGGGTGACCTGATTACGAATTTCGTGCGACGACTTCGATCAGTCGCAAAATTATGCGACTTTTAACTGGCTTATCCGAGCGAAATAGGGTGCGTTTGGAAAGTCAGAACTCGATCGCCCTTGAAGAAGATCTGCTCAGACAAAACTTAGGATGACATAAAATACACAAGTCTGTTTAACTTCAAGGAACAATCCTTGTGTACAAATTGCGAATAAAGTACCTCCCCGCCAAATTCAATTAAGCAATGGACTGCTCATCGAGATGCACAATATCGTTAAACCAGGAGAAAGCTAACAAACAGCACATGTCACTAATTATGGATAGTGCCCTGAGAGCATAATTTATTTCCACCTTTAAACAGGACCAAAATCATTGCCAATAATATGGGACATAATTGTGGCTGCAGCTGCTACTGACGATCAATGCCGTACCCCCCGCCGGATACTTACAAAATGAAATCCCTTAATCCTGGCACATACTGCTTGGGACAATTCCCGGTATTGGCATATGAAAGAGAAGTGATATTGCTTACAAGGGGTGATGATATTAGTACATAAAATCTTCATACCCAGAAAATTACGCGCGGAGGCATGGGAATCGCTTTTTTCCCCTCACCAGGGCGGCCACAGAAAAATTGGCAAACGGCAGGCAAAGAGTGTTTTGGCTAGAAGGGGGGGGGCGAGCCTTTGTCATACTGGAGCCAGTGTAAAGTATGCAACGTAATGGCTTAGTCACAAACCTTGAGACCCTAATGCCGCTCTCGAACCCCAAGTTCAAATTTTAGAAGATAGAGACGGACTTTTTCGATCTACGGGGTAGAAGTACCTGGTATATGCAGATAGTTACACCGGATGGATAGAAATCACTCTGATATCGTCCGGGAATACCAATGACACAGGTAACGTACTACGAAACTGGTTCTAAAGTACACCGCCCCGGGAAACAGTCAATTGATGGCGAGCGACAGTTTGACTGCAGTTAATATAAGCGGTTTCTAAAAAAATCGGGAAATAAGAAAACGAATATTACCGACATAATACAGTCAAATTAACGCGAGAACAAAATTGGCTATTAAAACGGTTAAAAGGATACTTATTAATAGCACGGTCGCCTATGCCCGAACTGGGCATATAGGTCTCTACCTTTTGCAATATTTTAGGTGGATAATGGTTGAAAAAGTAAGAAAAAAACTGTTAAGAATAACAGTAAACCAGTAGGGGGAAAAAGACGTCGTGTGGAATAAAAGAAAATCCGACTCGGTGAAGAAGAAGAAAAGGAAAATGATAGAGAGGAGAGGATTAACTTACAGTATAACGCGCAGCAGAAAATACCTCTGGGACATAATGGGGTAGTTATTTAATTGCCGCCCACATCGGCAATATTTGGTACAAGGCCTGGAAAGTGGGAACCCCGCAGGCTCCCCTAAAGGAGGGACACTCCTCAAGTTTAAAAATTGCCTGAGTAACCCCGTCGACATTCCCCGGTCGGGGCGCCTCAGGCAGCAAGCAATAAACTTGCCCCACCGGAAAGCCCGGTGGGAAGGCCTGAGAGGGTGGACCTCCTAGGTATTACCCAGGCGGTGTACCTCAGTCCAACAGGTGCAGGGCCGGTTCCCGGCCCATCACCTGTTGGGCTGAGTGTCAAGTGACGAATCCTTGACGTGTACTACCCTGTCTCCCTGCAGCCGAATCCGCAAGGAGACACATCCCATCATCCCAGGTTGATAATGGGGTATTATCCCACACAGTCGGTGGATTCTATTTATAAACGATGCTGCTAAGAACTGACGAATCAAATTAATTCACGTTCTGCTACCAACCAATCAGAAACCATAATTGCTTCATAAATATTAAACCTTTTCTTGAGCAATTTCACATGCTTTTTTCCGGGTTTCGACACGGTAAGAATATTTTGTTCTGTGGAACTCTCTACTACAAACAAGTCACCTCCCAGGACTTGTGTGTAACAGCGAACCATCCGAAATTCTTCTGAAAATAAAAATGGCTTACACTTCTAGAGGTTATGGGCCCAGCGTGCGTCTTTATTTCGATGGATCCGAATCAAAATTCGAATTGTGGCAAGTTAAATTTCTGGGATATCTACGAATCCAAAAACTACAAAGTACTACAAACACAACCTGAAAACAAAACGACCCCGAATTCACTGAAAAGAACGCAACCCCCTTTGCGGAATTAATACAGTGTTTAGATGACCAAAGTCTAACACTGGTAATGAGAGAAGCCCTGGCGACGGCTGCAGAGTATTAAACATATTGATAGAATATTATTTATCGAAAGGAAAACCCGAAATTATTTCTTTATACACTGAACTGACCTAATCACAAGAGTTTTCAATGTAGATACAGGACCCAAAATGGCGACTCCATTAAAAATGTGGAGAGTTCTGTTAGCGAACATACATTTTTATTTTCGTGTACATTTGATGCTTCAACCAACACTAATTTTCTTGTCGATCTGGAGCCACGGCACCTGTGATTACAAAGGTATCTGATTTTATCAATTTTGATCCCAAACTTAAGCCACAAAATCATTTTGTAGAACTAGCTGACGGGAGTCGAGTCAATGATATCGTTTTGAAAAGAGGCAATGCGAAAATCTCGCTAAAGAACGATAAAGGTTAATGTGGTTCTGTATTCTAGAAAACGCTCTTCTAATCCCAAAATGTAAACAAAATGTATTTTCTGTACGAGCTGTCACAAAACAAGGTGCAAATATTAACTTTAGCCCCAATAACTCAAAACTGGTATACTGGAATCGAACTGTATTCGACATTAAAGAAAATGAACGACTATATTATTTAAATAGCGTAGTTCCATCAAAAACCGCCTGCCATGATCTACAGATATGGCATAAAATCCTTGGACACTGCAATATTCCTGATATTCAAAAGTTCCGACTGTAGTTGATGAAATGCAAATACAAACATCAACCACCTTCAACTACGACGTCTGTACGCAAGGGAAAATGACTAACTATCAAAACAAGATACCAGAAAAAAAAAAGAAAAAAGCCTATCAATGGTGCATTGTGAATTGAACGGTCCCGATGGCCAGAGAACATTATAGATATGTATTGAATTCCGTAGATAACCATTAAGGTTTAATAATGGTTTACTTTTTAAACAACAAATCTGATACCCTGGTAGCAACTAAGAAATATCTGACCGACATGGCCCCCTATGGTGAAATCAAGTGTATTCGCTCTGACAGCGGTACGGAATTTACCAATAAAGACTTTGAACTTTTACTAATTAACTATCATATCAGGCATGAAACATCAGCTCCTAGATCGCCACACGAAAACGAGACTGCTGAACGTGCGTGGCGGACACATTTTGAAATGGCAAAATGCCTACCCATTGAATCAAAACTCCCTAAAATCCTCTGGACGTATGCACTTATGTTGGCAGCCTATAAACGCAACAGGTGTTTTAACAAAACACTATCTAAAACTCCATATGAATCTGTCTGCGGTAAAACACTAAATTTGGGCAGAATGCATATATTTGGTTCAACTTGCTTCTCATATATGGAGAAAAAGAGTAAATTGAATATTAAAGCCGACAGAGGTATATTTCTTGGATACGATAAAAACAGTCCAGTCAATTTAAGATTTTTTCCCGAAAAAAATAAAATAAAAAGAATCCTGTGTGTAAAATTCACAGACACGTTTAATTATAATGACGAAAACCCGTCATATGAAGAGGATGGAATTATTTTATCTCAAATAATTAGAACAAATGAAAACAATAAAAATGACGAAGACAAGAGTGTCCATGATGAGGATGATGATGATAATGATAAAGTCGAAAGATATCCCACAAGTAATAGAAGATGACCCGATTTTTTGTGGTCGACAATATAAATGGTTATCAATGTTCAATGATCTATTTATAAACGATGCTGCTAAGAACTGACGAATCAAATTAATTCACGTTCTGCTACCAATCAATCAGAAACCAGAATTGCTTCATAAATATTAAACTTTTCTTGAGCAATTTCACATGTTCTTTTCCCGGGTTTCGACACGGTAAGAATAATTTGTTCTGTGAAACTGTCTACTACAAACAAGTTACCTCTCAGGACTTGTGTGTAACCGCGAACCATCTGAAACTGTTCTGAAAGTAAAATGGCTTACACTTCTAGACTCATCGCAGTACCCCGTTATAAGAACTATATAATGCCCCAGCGGTGATGTTGTACTCTCGCGTTATAAGGGGCTATACTCCAGTGCTCCAGGACCGATACCGAATCCATAAACGCTGGAGAGAAATTATTTATTCTAGGGGGACGGCGATGCCAAAAAGGCACCTACTGAATGATAGGGAATACAATCTAAATAAATCACCAATTTCAGGAACTCAAAATTCAGGAAACGGTGCAGGTCCAAAACTAAGTTGGTCAACGCCCGAGTCGATGGCAAAGGTAGAAAGTGAGTGGAAACACTAGATAACCGGCAAAATAATGTACGCCTTGATGGGAGTAGCTGGGTATCCGTTTCAATCGCAGATTCCTCTGAAGAATAAATCCAGTGCTCGATACACTCTGTCACTTAATACATAAGTAGTCCCCAGGTAGGTTGGATATTATAGTCAACATAACAAGACCCGAAATACCAAGAGAATGATACAATACGTATACAGATCAACACCGGCTCGAAACATCCGACATTCTGCCAGAACAGATGGAAGTGGATGTCACAGCATCCTCTGGGATGATAGAGATGAGGAAAATCAAACAGTGTGTCATAGCAGAGGTAAGTTACAGAGACGAGTAGACGGTCTAGATGATACGGAATCTAGGGATAGACTCTATAAAGTAGTGATTACAGGAGCGGCAGTGCGCATCTAATAATGTTATGTGTGTTGTTGGCTGCGATTATATGGTAAAAGGGGCGAATGTAATGAGAAAACAATTGACAAGTGTCTCGAGGATAGCAATAGCGACACTGGTCCGCACTCTAGTCCGAATCCGCCTATACTCCCGGAGGAGGATGCAGTTCTTGATGCAGACATAGGAGAGACTAATCTGCGTGCTGAAACATACCCGATGCCGGGATCCAGCCGCACTAAAGGGCGACTTGGATGAATATTTTTCTCTTTCTTTTCTTTTTTCTGTTTCATTGGAGTTTTTTTAAGGGCGCTGATCTGTTAGTTGCCAGGAGAATATGTGAATTTCCAAAATAATTCCCAAGTGTAACTAGTTAAGGTTTGAAGAAGCCTTTATTTTAACAAAATTCTTGCAGGGTTCTGAACTGTGAATTTTATCCTGGATATGGTCTTTAAATATATCCAGTGGTGACGCCCCAGCTTGTGAGCTTTGAGGGGGGGATGCTGCCACCCTTTAATTTCCATTGCTTCCAGGTCTACTCTGACCTGGAGTGCTTGTATCTGTTAGGGCCCCAACTATGGGTTAAATAGAAACCGACTTGAAAAAAACAAATATATCTTATAAAAATATCTCCAAATTTTTGGAATCGGCATTAAATAACCTGAAAATGGTTTATATGCAATAAAACAAAAATAACCAACCAACTATGAAATGTGAATGGGCAAGACGGATTCTAACTACGATCGGTTAAGCTTAGAGAACCGGCCGATAAAGTACTCTGATAAGGGGTATCCGATTTGTATTATAGAACTGTTTTGACTGAGTGACTGAAATTCTGTGTAAAAATATTGGAAAAGGGGAAATAACTTTTGTAAACTCTTGATGGCCAAAAAATCCAAGTAATTATTGTGTGGTTGAACAAGGGAGAAGACTTTTATAAGTTTGTGAAATTAGCTTGATTAAGTTTCGTGAACGATAATTAAGGAATATAGGATTCGCGAGCTGAGAAATGAAAAAGAGACTGTTTTCATAATGATGCTAAATGAGGCCGTGAACATAGATGTTTTATTATTTGTGTTATTTATATTGACTTTTTTTGTAATAAGGGCAAGAACTCTCGTCTGGAAGGTGACTGTAAGGATATGGGTATGTATCTTTCTTGACAAGTAAACCAACGAGGGAGACGGGGGCATGGAAAAACATGGAACAATTAACTGCGTGAGGAGTAGGGCGGTGTATTTGGCTTAGTCCCATTGGTTCCGTGGGGCCGAATATAAGGTGACCATCTAGACAAATGATACTGTTTAATATTGAGGAGATTAAAATCCACTAAAACCCTGAGAAAGGTTGGTTAAATATGCCGAGATTGTCCGTTAAACGTTGAATGGATCCCGGACAGGTGACCTATAAACAGGAAGAGATTTATTGTGCTTTATAAAAACAAACGGATGTTTTGAAGAAATGACAGGAAATACCAGAATAATGTTGAAGAAAATCGTGCATTCGTTTCGCCTTAAGCAAAGCTGCTTGGACGTCTTGGATTTGGGAGTGACAGGATTGACCTGTTGGGGGGCGTGTTGGAGAAATTAAGTGTTAGCCCCAGCTTCTCAGGCTATAGACGACCTTTTTTGATGCACACACGCAAAAGAGTCGGGTATGTCGCATTTGACGTGTCGGAGTCTGGTTGGTTGGGCAGATTTCCTGACCAACCCTGTTGCCTTATGATTTAAGCAAATACCCAGGCCGAATTTAGAAGATAAAACACACTCTCCAAGAACGCCATCCTGGAGAAGCAAGAATAAGATTTTGGAGAATTTTTGTTTTTTGTGTAATCAAACTTAAAGTTATACATATGCAAAAACTTGTAATTTTTGTTGAATTTAATTGTCGTAGTAAGAATTCCTGTAGTTTTTTTTTTTTTTTTTTTTTTTTTTTTTTCTGGCGTGCATGCGAAGCTGATTTATTTTCAGCAGAATTCACACGAAGTCGAGACGCTAAAAAAGTATGTTAAGTCCTCTCGGAGGAAGATAGGCAAGTTCAGTGGGATATAAAGTTATCTGCTGACCAGCGTGGGATGGCCACACATGGGAGTTTCCTTTCGTATAGGTTCTTGCAGCATATTTGGCTGTGAGAGGTCTTAACTTTGTTGACTACTTGAATATGAACACATCTAGTATTTTCAGAAACATTTGTCATCTTTTTTACCGTCAAGTGCATGCTGACACTTAACTTCCTGTTAGACTGTCATGTATTATCAATCTTTATTTTGCTCGTTGACCTTCAGCTCTAAATTTCACCAACTGATCTTTCCTCACTCAGAAAGAGGCTGAATATTCTATCGGCATTATCTATTTTTTCCATTTTAATTTTCGTTAAATAAAACACGATAGCTATCGTTTTAAGAGAATATTGATATTTATCATATCCCTTGTATATTGGCGTTATCTGTTCGCTTTTGCGTCTTAATTTTAAGTTGTACGGTCGGTATGCGACATCATATCTCCCGGTACGCTGAACCATTCCGTTCCTTTTAATTTTAATATGAAATGTAGATATATTTGTATACGTGTGTATGTGTATTCATATGAATTTTCGTTTGCTTCTCTGTACAATGTAGGTACGTCTGTTACATTTAGCATTATACCCGCCTAGTTAATTATACTTATATTGATTTGTATCTATTATTATATATTTTTACCGCCTCTATTTCTATATATGCATGCGTTTATATGTGTAGGTATATGTGTGTATATAAAATAGGTATGTGTATGTATATAAGCACGTGTATATCTGTATACAGATATTTATTTACCACATTTTCCCTCATCTTCATTTCTCCTAGCATTATTTTGATTGTTATTATCCTATTATCACTATTGCTCGTTGCCCCTTTTATATTTTTTATTATTATACTTAATAAAGGTTTTGTAATACTACTACTACCATCAACTATATGCATGGACTGAAGTGTTTTGCATATTTTTAACTATAACACCCATACCCTAATATTAACTTAATGTTCTCTTGTATACCTTTAAAGCGAATGCATTTAACAAAGTAATATACATAAATAAGATGCAACATTTGCGTATCATAAGAAGTTAAACCCCCACACCCACCACACATTCCAATCAGAATAAATCCTTAATGCGTCTCAAAAGTTCGTTTGACATCAACACAATCGATCGATTAGATTGTGAATAACTACCGATCTGTTTAATATGTATCTCCATTTTCACTTATTAAACTGTAAACTAAGCCTCTTCATCTGTACACTTACCCCCTCCCCTGTGCACATCTCTCTCTCTCTATATATATATATATATATATATATATATATCTATGTATCTGCATACACTAGAAATACTATCACATCTGGTTAAAGTTTTCTTTAATTCAACACAAAGCTCTTTTTCCCACTTTTTTACTTTCTTCTCTTTTTCTTTCTCTTCTTTATTTATTAAATCATAAAAAAATCAAATGTTGGAGCTAAATAGATTCTCCTTCTCTTTTTTCCTCTTCTAGTAATATCGCATTTTCATATCATAATAACCACTTCTGTACAAATCTGACAAAGTTACTGGATCGCTAATTAGATGCAGTAGCCGAAACATGTGTAACTACACATATAAAACGGTAATAAAATAAAAAAAATAAAATAAAATTTATATTCGCTCATGAATTGTATTGAGCACCTTCTTCAGGTTTTCACTATTTACCAGTTCTGCCACACACACACACACACACACACACACACACACACACACACACACACACACACACATATATATATATATATATATATATATAAATCTAAATATATAAATATATATATATATGTATATACATATATATATATATATATATATATATATATACATATATATATATATATATATATATATATATATATATATATATATATATATACATATATACTGTTAAAAGCCCATGCATGCTCTGGGTTAGTGATTTAAAGTTGTGAGCTTTTACTATTTTTATTGTTATTTTTTATATTTCTAACGGACCTCCGCTCTTGATCACAAAAATTATTTGTTGTGAACAAGAGCGGGAGTTCGCTTGAAATATAAAAAGTTGCAATAAAAATATTAAATACAAAAAGTAACATCGGTGTTTTCATGCTTCAAAACCTCATCATATCTTTTCAATATATACATATATATATATATATATATAATGTGTGTATATTAGTAGTAGTAGTAGCAGTAGTAGTAGTAGTAGTAAAAATAAAATAACGTACCAGCCATGGGTGGTGGTATGTTATTTGTAAAGAAAATCCAAGGAGTAATACAATAGTAATCAACGTTTCGACTTTAAATTCGAAACCGGCAAACATCAAAACCTCACAACAAATACAACCCTAACAAATTATAGAGACGATGGCTCGGATTAAACAGAGATCTTCATACAAGGGATAATATCTTACAACTACCCAACTCCAAGAATCAAAGCGATACATCGATACCTTAAAACTTCTTACAAAAAATAGGCATAACATTTCAAACGCAGATAAAGAAGGTGGAATAGTAATCACAGATAAAAATATATATTTTAGGAGAATAAACATTCTACTATCATACTAAGAGACATATGCTCCGACATACTTAAAATCTGTACATAGAGATAGTGAAAACTTCAATTAATCTATAAATAAATCTCTCAAAAACAATAAAAATGACCAGCTTACATAGAATACCACATCGCTATCTCTGTATTAAACTGCCTCTTAAAAATCACGCAGAGACAACATCACTATGCGAACCATTCATAAGATAGCACGAGCCATTGCCCATATGTTAACCCATTAATGGGCAGCATTAGTGCATCACATATAACAAACGCTGGCGACCTTCTGAATAAAATACAAAATAATGATATACTAATCAAAACAGCTTATCAAAGGTTGTCTTACTCCGCTCCACAAAAACTTAAACAATATTGGAATCGATTTACCCTTTTCCCTGGGCATATTAAAACAAATAAAAAAATGTATCAGTGATACAACCTATTTCAAATTCAATTATTACTACTACATACAAACATTTTGACTCCCTATGGAAACCTCTCAGCGGAGTACTAGCTAGCCTATTGTTAAAATTTCTATAGAGCATCTCTTTCAATTTCAGACAACCTAAAAACCTAACACCCTTTAGATACATTGAATATATCTTTATTTTCCGCCCATAAACGCACAAATAGAACAACTGGAACATAAATTAAATGCAGTTGAACCATCCATAAAATTTACATACGAATCAAAATAATCTCGCTTTTCTACATATAGTTATCTTGAGATTAGAAAAAAAGATCTGCTATAAAACGCACAGAGAAAAAACACACAGAAAAACCATTATATTCACTACTACTCACACCACAATGATAGAATGTAACTGGCATGTTCATTGTTTTTTGTTGCGTGCCTTTGAATATGTAGGACCCAATATATTCATGATTAAATTTATAATATAACAAACGCTTTGAATATATTACAATATCCGACGTATTTCATTTCTAACGTGAAGAAAAAAAAAACACGAAAACACAATCTAATATAAACAAACAGAAATATTAAACAACAAATACCTCCCTACTACATATCTTTATTCCTACAGATACTAATAATACACAAGAATTGCAACACTGTCAATATATATTCGACACAAACAACTCTTCCGAAAATCTATGAACCCATCTATGAAATCTGAAGAAGTTAGTCGGATCACTCCTCATATTCAGAGGATATCTTCCTACCGGAAACAAGATGTGAATTCATTCTGGACTCACAGCAATAAATTTCCTATATACTGCTCTGGCTACACATTGAGCACTCTGGTCCGGGTTTTTCACACTGAAGAAATATATATAGCAATCATTTAATAAAACATGGTAAAACCACTTTTAAATGAGTTAAAAATATATTTAATCTGAATAAAAAACGCTAGATAAATGGATAGACCTTAATCCGCGTGTTACATGATAAGGGCTGCCCCCTTTTCATGAAAGTATAAATATAGAGAGATTACTTAAAATGAAAATAAAATCCGACAAAACAGAAATTAAACCTTGGATATAAGTTTTAAAGAACAATAGGTTTAAATGGAATTTCCAGTAAATTGTTAATTCTGATGAAATAAATAATAAATAAACTATTCAATTGTTAGAAAGAATGTAGATAATAAAATATGGATTGAATAAATTAGATATGTAGGCTGAATTCCTTTGTAAAAACATCAGAGAAAAATAGGTTATTGGGAAATCATAATGTCGGAAACGTGCAAGGTCGCGCATGTTGAAACACGGGAATTTAGCTCACGAGACCGGATATGCATGGATTGCTCAATATAGGAATGAGAGTTAGTTAGTTAGGAAGACAGTCAGTGAGGAAGAGAGGGTCTGGTAATTCGAACGTCTAGGAAGATATAATTTAATGTACGTGACTAGTCCACTCATGCAAGGGTGGGTTAAAAAAAAAGAAACTGGCTTTACCACGAGAAAAAAACACAACGTTTACTAGACGATCACAGAATGCGAAAAATACAAATAAAAGCCTAACGAAATAAAACAATAAGTTAAAAAAGAGAACCTGCACACATACGCAGTATTGAAAAATAGAAGTAAAAAATGAACACACAAAAGAGTAAAAGATACAAGAACTATTAAAAAAAAAGAAAATGCCGATATGCCGCAAAGAAATCCGTAGTAATGAATGAATAAATAGTAGTAAACACAAGTCACCGTGCATAATTCATTGAAATAGATTCTTTTGTTTATGCAGCACATACACACAACAAAATATATGTGTGTCAGAAATGTTTTTGGTAAATGCGGGCCAAAGCAGTTTGTTTAAAGATAGCTGTCTATCATTGTAACAATGTGTGTTAAAGTCCGATGAACTTTTAAAAACTTGTGTTATTAAAAATAAATAAAATGAATTACACTATAGAAAAAAGAAAGATGCAGAATGAAATCAAATTTATGCACTGTGATAATTTTCGGCTTTTTGGTATGATTTAATTGTGCTGGTCTTTGAAAAAGGGACACCTTTTTGTTTTGTTTCAACGGACTTTTGAAATGTATAATGTAACGAATTTTAATTTTTTGTTGTGTTTTGTAGCAAAATGTTTAAATGTATTAAGGTATTTTATTTTGAAAATGTGTTTTAAACAATATTGTAAATTCATACTTAATGTAAATGTTATTGATTTTTCACAGTAAGATTGTAAAGTTATCAGTAAATATTCATTATATTTTAACAGTCTAGGAGAAAAAAAAAGTCGTTAAGACGTATGGTTGGCTTATAGATTCAGTTAGAATTTTCGAATGGGGGCAAGAATTAAAATTACGTAAACGGGTATTTAGAGAGTTTTAAGATGTGATAAGCCGCAAGAAAGATGTTTTTTTTACCAATTGTTTTTTGTTGTTTTTTAGAGATCCTATAATTTTTCTCCAAGAAAAGTGACTTGGTAGGGATTGATCAGCACAAGATTTCCCCTATTAGAAAAATTTGGGAACCTGATAAATTAAGTGCTTACAATAAGCTAGTAGCACGTATCGACTCCAAGCAAGTGGTAAGACTTGGCTTAATTAATAAACAGGCGTTGGAAAGAATACGAAAATTCTTAAGAGGACCAGTAAACCGATGATAGGTAGTCCCGAGGCAATCACATATAGCTTAATGAAGTAAGATACAGGCAAAAATATGTCGTAGATTACGTAAGAAAGATATCTACTTGTATTTTGTTAGAGACGCATGAATGTGGGATATATTTGCTGGATCTTGGATGCTCTGGTGAGGGGAAAGAAAAATCACAAAAAAATCGGGCAATTAGATAGAATTAACGCGCAATTAAGGTGTTGGGCGCGAAAGGTGTTAGTTAGTTAGGGGTGATATTTCTAAATCCTCGTCGAAGTTTCAAGAATCCAAGCAAGGAAATCCGAGTGAATATGCATGAGAGAAAAAAGGTATATCTTGATAGTTAAAGCCAACCAAGAAGATTGTTTATGAGCTTTGGTATGTCCCGTATGAGATAGTTATAGAAAACAAACAAAAAAACAGAGCCATGCTTGATAAGACTAACCATGCGTAAAGAGTTGATCAGGACACTACGGACGAAGGAAGTCGTCCATTTCGAGAGAGGTCGAAACCTCTAGTCTGCGGCATATGGGTGGCTGGAAAGTAGCTGATGTGAATCATAGGTAAAGACCCTACACCAAAAAAGTAAATGCCAAGAAGATCAGAAAGGTTCTGATTTTATAAAAATAAATAATTGTGAAGTCGGCCGTGGAGGGCTGACTGAAAGAGATTTTTTTGTATTTTTAGCCTGATCTTCCTAGCCGGGTGGTTGTGCAGATGTGAAAATAAAAAAATGTACTAAATTTAAAAATGCGTACATTTTTTTTGTGAAATATGGAAGGGAGGGATGTTACATGATAAGGGCTGTCGCCTTTTCATGTAAGTATAAATATAGAGAGATTACTTAAAATTAAAATAAGACAAAGCAGAAATCGAACCGTGGATATAAGTTTTAAAGAACAATAGGTGTAAATGGAATGTCCAGTAAGTTGTAAATTCTGATGAAATAAATAATAAATAAACTATTCAATTGTTAGAAAGAATGTGGATAATAAAATATGGGTTAAATAAATTAGATATGTAGGTTAAATTCCTTTGTAAAAACATCAAAGAAAAATAGGTTATTGGAAATCATAATGTCGGAAACGTGCAAAGTCGCGCATGTTGAAACACTTGAATTTTGCTAACGAGGCCGGACATGCATGGAGTTCTCAATATAGGAAGTGAGAGTTAGTTAGTTAGGGAGACAGTCAGTGATAAACTCAGAGAGAGTCTGGAGTTGGAAATTCGAATGTCTAGAAGCGAGACGATCAATTTAAACTTTATATGTGAAGCTTTGAATTCTTGATGAGAAAACCACGACCGGTAGTGAAGAAATACATGCATTATGTGTTTTAATAAACCTCGTGTTTGTGTGTGTGATTCTTACAAAAAGGTAAAGTGAATTGTTATTATATGTTTGTGTTATAAAATATCGTCACATACACATCTCATATCCACAGTGTGAATCTGCATCTTATATATACACTAGGACTCTGAACACTACCTCCTCACTCTAAAAGCTTCACATATCAACACTTCTAAGTATTTAATATATATGAAACATCATAAAACGAACAATCTCTCTCACAACAACATCTCGCTCATCTAAGACTGCGCTTATAATAATACTCTCTCAATGAAACAGCTATAAAACACGCGGAGTTTAGAAGAAATACATTCCTTCTCATCAGAGTGTAAGTATTAGCAAATGCGGGATCGGATTTATCATACAAAGTATTTCATGAAACAACAAGTAATCAAAGATCTTATTAGATAACAAAAAAGTAAAAAAAGAGGGAATATGGGGAAGAAAAAGGTGATTACACGTGAATGGATATTATGGTGGATGATTAATAATCCAGTGACAGTAGAATCTAAAAATATAACTTCAAGAAAGTTAATTGAATTTACATTTGCACAAGTAAAATCCAAGGAACTCCCGTGATTGGAAGATGGTCCAAAATAATCCAAAGGCAGAAGTCCATGGAATAATTCACAAAAATATGTACAGGGAAAAAAATGAAAAAAATCCACTAATATTAATAAAAGAAAAATAAGATATGCTTTCTCACTCTACTGCCGAGACATAAATATAAATGAGAAAGATCAGGGGAGAAAAAAGTGGGGAGAAATATAAATGGTGATAGTATTGAATATAAGATAGAGAAACAAATGTCAAAATGACCCGGATAGGAAATGTTAAAAAGGCGAAAAGATATATATACACACACACACACACACACACTTCCACACACACTTCCACACACACATATATATATATATATATACACACGTATATATATATATTTATATATATATATATATATATATATATATATATATATATATATATATTTATATATATATATATCGGGCAAAATAATAAAGGTCAACTGAAATTTACAGGTCATCACTTAAAAAAATGTCAGAAAGAGTTGTTAGAATACACTAAATGGAAAATGAATAAACAAATAATAAATAAATTGAAAATAAATAATAAATAAAAGAATAAATAAATAAATAAAAATAAAATATAAAATACTAAATTAAAAAAAAAATATTTTAGGGGAGAGGATGACCGGTGTCTACAAATTTAAAAAAAAGCAAGAAAAATAAGTAAATGCATGTAGTAAGATATAAGTGAATATACATACAATATATGAAAGTGTTGGTAGATTGATATATTAGATGCATAGGAAAGGTTAAAGAATAAAGCAGATACTGCAGATAAAAAGGGTCATCCGTAGGAGAAATAAAGATTTAAAATAAAGGATTATTTAATTATAAAGTATTATGTAGTATGTAGAAAAACGATAAAGTTAAAGAAAAACATTATATCTATATAAAATGTAAAAGTAATAACTATGTGTTTTGGTGGCAACCACTTATTTGCATATGCGAATAACATAACACTATGAATGGCAAGCCTAGGTTGGCCTTGGTGTGTCTTACTCAAATGCCACCAGTAGTGACGCCGAAGAGCATACATGTCCTCCCACCAAGACTCTCTGACTCGACACCGTTATTTGTACATATTGTAAATATACCTTTTCTTTAATGCACTTATTATTGCGTTATCTTGTTGTTGCGTCTTCATTGTATTTCCTTACTAATTATTGTTCAACCTTGCAACCACAACAGTTGGCGACGAGATATGAAGCGTCAAATATAACAGTTTGACGAGGAACTATTTTTTAAAAAAAGTGCAACGCAAAGGTTGACCATTTTTTAAGGAATGCAAAGTGTTGACGAGCAAACGGATTTTACGCTAAATAGAAGTTTCAACTCAAGTGAAAAATAAAACTCTAACGTGGCAAAAGCGACAATTTACGCCGTTTTCTGGGAATCCGACTTGCAAACGAATGTAAAAGTGAATTTTTGTTTGTCGCTACACGACAAATCTTACTAAAGGACCAACTTGCAAACGAAAAGCGAACTTTGTTCTGTCGCAAAAACGACAGGTCAGACCCGTATTACGAAAAGAAAGGAAGTGACCTACGGAAAAAGTTCACCAGTGGATTCTAATTACTGTTCTCCGTAAACAAAACAACAACTAAAGGACTTTTTAATTAATGTTTTGGTTGACGTCGGTACTAAAAGGAAATACCACAGCTAAAACTAAAATTCAAGGAAAGGAATTTTTTTTCTTGAAGTTGTCACTGAATAAAGGATAATAAAGTAAAACGTCACGAGAAAAAAAGGTAATCTCAATTTAAGAGGTATTTTAATTACTAAAATACTAGAGAAAAAACTCAAAGAACTAAGTGTACTGCATACATTTATTCAATTGTGTCGAAAAAAAAACTTTTTTTGTGGAAAAAGTTACTTATTAGTAAGTGCCTAAAAACGGAAAGTCAATTTCCTTTCGTGATTCCAGATAAACCTGTTTTATGTTTTTTTTGCAGCGTGACTCGCAAAAAGAATATATTATTGCAAGCAGCGATATTATTATTGAAAACAGGAGCTTACAGCAATTTGTTTTTTTGTTGTAACCCAAACCGGTGTATATGGTACATGGTACAATATTTTTTGTTTAACTACACACTAAAAAAACAAAAACAAAAAAACATGGAAGACTTATCAAAAATGTTCATGCAATTTTTACAACCACAGGATGGGCGGGGTGAACGCAGACAAGCTACACAAAACGAGGTTTTGCAAACACAAGCTACACAAAACGAGCTTTTGCAAAACCAAATACAGGCACAGGCTGACCGCGAGGAAAAGAGAGAGGACAGATTATTGAAATGGCAGCAGGAACAAGAAGAAAAGCAGAAAATAGCGCAATTAAAGTAGAAAAAACTGCAATTGGTACAGGAAGAAAGGCATAAGAAACTACAATTGGAATATGAAGAAAGACAAGAGGAAGGTTTTGCTAAAACACTGGAACTACTAAAGATAATCGAGAAAATGTCGATAGTGTCAATTTCTCCCATACAACTATTTTTAATAGCATGGACACATTTCATTATGTGCCTGAGGAAGAGAAGAATTTTGAAGCATACTACACAAGATACGAGGATGTTTTTCAACTAGACTGTAAAAATTGGCCAACTAGTCGGAAAGTGACCCTCTTACTCAGACAATTGTGTACATCAGAACACAGCAAATTCGTAGATTACATTTTACCTAAAAAACTGCGGAATTAGAGTTCATGGAAGGTGTAAAAATTCTAAAAGAATTATTTAATCCAAATATATCTCTTTTTCATAAAAGATGGCTGTGCATGAATCTAAGAAAGATGGACAACCAAGATTATTTGACATACGCATCAGTTGTCAATAAAAACTGCGATAATTTTAAGCTTGCAGAACTAACGGTAGAAGATTTTGAATGTCTAATCTTCGCTCAATGGTTAGTTTCCACGAAAAATGCAGAAATACGCAGACGAGTGTTGTCTAAGCTGTAATCTGAGCAAGATTTAACCCTCCAGAAACTAGCAGAGGACTGTGAAAGGGCCATTACACTAAAAAAGCATTAAAAATATAGAAGAATCCGGAGTGGCATATGTAAGAAGAGTTTAAAAACCATACGCAACAACAAAGAACTTTACAAAGAAAAGCAACGGAACGGGATATTCCAAAGATAATAACCATAAATATAGTACAGGATATAACAGACCTCTTCCTAGATATAACTGTAAGAGATGTGCAGAAAAGCATTGGGAATCAGATTGTCCTTATAAGAAGAAAACAATCTACATTTCTAAGAAGGTGGGACACAAAAAGCGATTGCTGCAGATATAAAGATTACACCAGAAAGAGAGTACAGCAAACAAAGTCAAAAACAAAATTAGACAAAGATTTGCGAAAATACGTAAAAGTGGAAATATTTAAAACATCAATAAAATTACAACTCGACTCCTGCTCCGATGTTTCTATAATAAACCTGAATACGTGGAAAAAGTTTGGAAAACCGGCCATGATGAAAACCAGTAAAGCAGCCCGGACGGTAACTGGTGGTGGTATAAAATTTGAAGGAGAATTGTCCTCCCGATAAAATTGAAAGGGATTTCGAAGAAATTAAAAATATTCGTACTAAAAAATAGTTAAAATCTGTTTGGAATAGATTTAATTGAGAAATTCGGACTATGGGATAAACCAATCAATACATTCTGTAAAAAATTAGAATGTTCTTCTCCAACAACAGTAAATATAAAAGACGATTTAAAATAATTATTTCCTGAGGCATTAACGACTAACTTATTTCGCTGCAATAAATACAAGGCCTCGTTTGAACTTAAAGAAAACGCCAGCCCAATTTTTAGAAAAAAGCGAAATGTTCCGTTCGCTGGGTTGGAAAAGATTGATAAAGAATTAAATTGATTGGAACAGACGGGAATTCTATCAAAAATAGAACACAGCGAGTGGGCAGCCCCCACCCTATACATAAAGAAAAAGAATGACGAAGTAAGAGTGTGCGCAGATTTTTCGACCGGGGTCAACTCCCTATTAAAAGATCACCATTACTCCCTACCAAGCCCAGAGGAAATATTCACGAAGTTGAATGGGGGTGATATCTGCTTCAAGATAGACTTGAGCGACGCGTATTTGCAAATACCGGTCGAGGAGAATTGCTCAAAAATACTATGCATCAATACGCATAAGGGATTATACAAATACAACCGATTGCCTTTTGGCATCAAAGTAGCGCCTGCCATCTTTAAGCAAGCGATGGACACCATGCTAAGTGGTATTGAGTGCGCATGTGCATACCTGGACGACATTGTTGTCAGGAGCAAATCCCTAGAAGAACATAAGGAACATTTGAAACAAGTATTTACTTGAATATAAGAATTCGGCTTTAAAGTAAAAGAAAGTATATGTGACTTTTGTATGAGCGAGATTAAGTATGTTGGACACATAATAAACAAACATGGACGACGTCCAGACTCAGACAAATCTGCGGCAATAACAAATATGCCAGCACCCGATAATGTAACAACCTTGCAGAGTTTCTTAGGACTCGCAAATTATTACCAATCTTCTATTGAAGAAATGCATAACTTGCGAGCCCCCTTAAATAATCTGCTTAAAAAGGATACACCGTGGAACTGGACGCAAGAATGTCAAACCGCTTTTGACAAAATAAAGAGCGCACTAACATCCGAATTATTCTAAATGCACTTTGACACAAACTTTAAAATAGTCGTCGCTAGTGACGCTAGCTCCTACGGCTTAGGAGCCTGCATTCAACATATTATGCCGGATGGGTCTAGAAAACCAATAGCGCACGCTTCGAGAACGCTGATACCAGCCGAAAGGGCATATTCACAAATCGAAAAAGAAGCGTTGAGCATAATCTTTGCCGTGACTAAATTTCACCGATATTTATATGGTAGACAATTCATACTTGAAACCGACCATAAACCGTTAGTCACGGTCTATTGATCAAAAAATTGATTGCCGGTATACACCGCAAATAGATTGCTGCGCTGGGGTACAATACTACTTAATTACGATTTCCAGCTACAACATCTAGCATCAAAAAAGATTTGCCATGCGGATGGACTGTCAAGACTGATACCACAGAAACACAATCTGGAAGAATCAGTCATTGCAGCAATTCGGACAAATGTTGAAGTAAAAAATATAGTAGCAAACATCATTAAGGAACTACCCGTACCTTTGTCGGACATTAAAAGGGAAGCCGAGAAAGACGAATATATAAAGGACATAAAAGAGAAAATTATAACGGACACAAAGGTGCAGGAAGTTTTCTCCATATGTGACGATGTGTTACTGTACAGCGAGAGAGTGGTAATACCCAAAACATTGCAGAATAAGATGTTAAGAGATTTCCACACAGGACATCCGGGGATAAATCGAATGAAGTCGTTAATGAGAAGCTACGTGTACTGGCGTAACATGGACACTGACATAGCGACAACAATTGATAAATGTAAAGGATGCCAGTTAGCGGCAAAATCTCCACCTATAGTACGCAAACCTTGGCCGAAAACCGACCAACCATGGTCGAGAATCAACATGGATTTCGCTGGTCCAGAAGGTGAAAACTATTATTTAATTGTAGTGGATAGTTTCACAAAATGGCCGGAGGTAATGCGCTGTAGGAATCCAACAATTAACAACTCAATAGGGTTCCTACACGAGTTGTTTGCAAGATTCGGTGTACCAGACACACTGGTCACTGACAACGGAACGCAGTTCAAATCCGCAGAGTTTAAGGAATTTTGCGACCCGTTCCGAGTGAAGCACATCACGACTCCGCCGTATCATCCAAGCTCGAACCGCCTCGCGAAAAGGTTCGTGGACACGCTAAAACGAGCGTTAAAGAAATCCATTGGAACACCAACAGAAAAATCTTTGCAACAATTCTTGCAAGTATATAGGATTACACCACATCCTAGTACACCATCAAACATATCACCAGCTGATCTACTGTTTGGCAGAAAGGTAAAATCAGCGTTTGACAAACTATTGCCACGGCAGGCAATTATCCGAAACACTACATACACGAGAAGAAAGAAATATAACTCGGGAGATCGAGTATATTTTAAGTGCTACAGAAAAAAAACATCTTACTTGGAATGTGGAGTAGTGTATAAACGCATTGGTGATCGTACATACATGATTAAAGGTCCACATAATATACATAAAAGGCACCTAAATCAGATAAAAAACGTCATATCCAAGATGATGATGATACGACAACAGTCGAAGAGGAGGACACCATAGATATCATATACGAATCTTTTAATTTGGAACCGCCTCAAAATGCACCTGAACCCCGAAGATCAGGTAGGAAAAGAAAAGTGAAGGAACCATTAATGGTAAACCCCAAAAGAAAAAAATATTGAAATCTGTGTGACTTAAAGTCTTGGGAGGGGGGTGTTGTGGTGGCAACAACTTATTTGCATATGCGAATAACATAACACTATAAATGGCAAGCCTAGGTTGGCCTTGGTGTGTCTTACTCAAATGCCACCAGAAGTGACGCCGAAGAGCGTACATGTCCTCCCACCAAGACTCTCTGACACGACACCGTCATTTGTACATATTGTAAATATACCTTTTCTTTAATACACTTATTATTGCGTTATCTTGTTGTTGCGTCTTCATTGTATTTCCTTACTAATTATTGTTCAACCTTGCAACCACAACACTATGTAATTTCAAAATTGCCATAATAAAATTTAGACTTTTGTTTACAGAAATATATCGGTTCATTTTTAGAATGTATTATATTGTTACTTTGAGGGGATGTAATTATAGTTATAGCTTCGCTTGTCCAAAGGCGACATGACTTAGAGCCTGGAGTATAAGACTTCATTTCTTTCTGATAGTCCATTTGATTAAGAAGGGGGTATTGGTAGAGTTAAGTTTTTTTAATTAAAGTGCTTAGAGAAGTTCCTTGGTTATTAATAGAATTATGGGTGTTACAAGAAGAAATTTAGTTTGATATTATTTTCTTAATAAAGGTTAAAGTAGCGCCGATATATGAATGTAGTGTATTAAAATCTCGAGGTATGGTATTAATATTAATTTGCTGGCATGTATTAGTTATAAGGTTTGGATTTTGTTCATAGTTTCAACAAATGGTGGAGCAATGCCTGTATGAGGACTATTTTGGAGAGGATCATGAGTGTTGTTAGTGTAAGGATGGCTATCAGGAGAAATATTATTATCATTAATGTTATTGTTATTATTATTAAATTTATTATTGCTATTATTATTTTTATTACTATTACTATTATCATAATTATTATAACTAGTTGTATGATTGTAGATGGAGTGGTTGCTCGAGTGGTGTATTGGATTAGTAGCTATATCAGATGCAGGATGGGAAGAAAAATAACTTAAAGACGAAATATTAGTGTATGTCATCGAAGCATAGCGTTGGAGCTCAGTAATAGTGCAAGGATATATAACATTTTTATGGTCGCAGTCATTATTGAGTGAGCAAGGATGTCTGTTACTACAACTACAGTTAATTTTGGGTTTAATTGGAGCAGGGTTTTTTTGGTCTAATTTAATTAATTTTGTTATTAGATCTTAGGATTCTTTGTGCTAAATTAGGCATTGTTGAACAAGAAATCCTGATGTAATTTTTTTATTTAAAATAGAACTGTATCTGTGTGGGTATTTGAAATAGTTTTATACACTATTGACGAATTCCTTAGGCATATTAAGTTTGACATTTAGGCTAAAAGGAGGATTAAACCAAATATTTCTCTTTCTCCTGATACGACCAGGTGGGTTAGAGGTATTGCGATTAGCATTTTGGTTTGGATTATATGTGTAGACTGGTTCATTGTTATTGATAGAAGCAGATCTTGTTATTGAACTGGTTTCTTACGAGTCATATTGTGCGTGAGTACAGATTTTAAGCGGCCTGCAGGCGAAGTATAATTGTTGTATTTAATCTTTTCCTTGTGTCGTGAGTTTCCTAAGGGATTATTAAAGAAAATAGCATTTTGATTAAAAGTTTTTTATCAGGAAAAAGCGCAGAAATGCTTCTAGAGACGAATTTATATCTCCAATTTGAGACGAAAGTTTATATCTCCAATTTGGTGTTATCGAACTTTTACATTTGCCGTGAATAACTTTATAAATATTAATTATTTAATATATATAATATATTTTAATTTTATCATCTTGGATCATTTTGGTAAATATAATTGTAATTTTTATCTTATTTGGTTTTATATATATATATATATATATATATATATATATATATATACATATATATATATATATATATACAGAAAGAGAGATGAGAGAGGGAGAGAGAGAGAGAGAGAAAGAGAACGATACAAACTTCTCACACGTACATTTTCTGCCCAGAATGGGAAAGGCTTTAGGATATGTTTTTTTTTTTCTTTTTTTTTTAAATTTCGTTCGCATGTACTCTGTAATCGTCTTCTCCTACATTTTTCTTATGACATCCCGGTGATGTCCTCCTAAAATAGCTAAAAACACATTGATTACTGTATTTTTTTACTTCTCGGTTTTCCTTCTCAAATAATACACACACACATATGCATATACTTATATTCATATTTATAAATATATATATATATATACATATATATATATATATATATATATATATATATATATATATATATATATATATATATATATATATATATATATATATATATACATACGGTTTATTTTTTATTACCGGGTTATCTGTTAAGTTATATATGTTTCGTTGCCGGACCATATTTACGGTCGAATAGCCTCGTCAGACTTTGCAGAAATGGCTGTGATTATGTCGAAGAACAATATTCAAAGAAATACGAGAGAAATAGAACTAGAAAAAAAAGGAAAAAAAGCAAAGAGGGGAAGGGAAAATAAGGGACCGGATATCCACAATAATAAAGTTTTGAAGTTTAAAATATATTAGATTGTTGTGTGTGTGGAGGAGTTAATAAATTCAGCTAGACATGTATTAATTAACAGGGAAATAAAAGGGAGGGGTATGGGAGGAAGGGGGAATTCCCATTTTAGGTTTTAATATTTGACTGTATTTAGTAAAATTGTTTAGTTATACACTGGAGTATATGAATTGATGGGAGGGAGAGAGGGAGAGAGTAATGTTTAGTGAAAGTGTCATATGCGTTGTGCATGGTTTCATTTCAGAACGTTCGCAGTGGGCACAGCAAGTCCAGACGTACATCCGACAATGAATTGTGTGAGGTAGTTAAGAGTGAATACAGATGCAAAAACCTAAAATGGAAATTCCCCACTCCTCCCCATACCCCTCCATTTTACCCCCTCCCTAAATCACTATACCTTCACCGTCGCCTAGCTGAATTTACTAACGCCGCACACACACTTCACTGTAATGTATTTGAAACTTAAAAAAACTTAATTATTGATATTGTTTTATTTTCTCTTCCCCTCTTTCTCTCGTTTCTCCCTCTTTTTAATTTTTTCTCTCGTTCTTTTTCTCTCGTATTTCTTTTAAAATCGTTTTTCGAAATAACAAAAATAGCCTGATAAGGCTGCTGGATCGTAAAAAGTGTCCGCCAACCGAAACATATGTAACTGAACCGATAAAACGGTAATGAAAAGACAACGCATGTTTGCTCTGCAATAGTATTTGGCACTCTTTTCAGTTTTTACTAATTACCATTTATAAAAAAGGATATATATATATGTATGTATATACACACATATAAATATATATATATATATATATATATATATATATATATATAGAGAGAGAGAGAGAGAGAGAGAGAGAGATAGATAAAGGCTGTTAAAAACAATAAAATAACAGACTGACTTTACTGATCAACTATAATGTAACATTTGTTCTTCTATGAATTTTACTGATTTGTTAATTGTTTCACTGAAATTTCTGAATGCACAAACCACATAAATTCTAACTATGTGGATTAACTCTTTTTCTTCCTTTTCAATTTGTTCTTTTACAATCATACTACGATGTTACTTTTAATAATGTTCTGGTAGGTCATGTTCGTTGTCGGCGAGAGATTTGAAATATAATCTCTGCTTTTGATTTGAGAAACTCCCGTTGCAACGAATGTGATTATTGTACAATTACCGTGCTAGTTATGTAGGGTTTTGATTTCCATCCTTCGGTGAGTCACTAGAGAAACGAGTCTATTTTCTGTGTACGCCTTCATGTAATTTTGGCGCATTTTTCATCTAATAATATTAGTCCCTTTCATGAGATCTGCTATTGCCCTGTCTCCAATGATATGGGTAATGTTCTGACGCACTTTCCACGGAAACATCATCACCAGCATCTTTGTTGGCATTATCATAAATATTGTGCCTGCATCAAAATCGAATTTATTATCGTCGCTTGACGTATAAATTTCAGGAAGATTTAATATATATTTTTTAAATAAGATTTTAATGTTTGTTACTAAAGTGTTCTTGGAAATTTTACATACACTTATGTTTGATGTGTTTTTTATATACTAAATAAGTTAATTTTCGTGGAAGTAATCACACCCGTTACACTTTTATTGTAAGTTTACTTAAAAGTATAGTTAATGAATTGATTTTCTTCCATAATATCATAGATGCATACCCCAGCTGTTTGTATTTTTATTTCTTTCTGAAAAAAAAATGTATGCATTCTGCTTAATATATATATATATATATTCATATATATATATATATATATATATATATATATATATATATATATATATATATATATATATATATATATATTGTATGAGAAAAATCATCTGAATTTTTACTTATATTTCTGATAAACATAGGTGGTATATATATATATACATATATTATATATATATATATATATACTATCATTAAATAACAATTGGCCATATTCTCCGCAGCTTACGTTTAACGAGCCGATGCCTCATGTTTGATTTTAAATTTCTGTATGATTTTAGTCAACATTAGAAATCCATTTCTTTTCACGGAGCGAATAGGTTTATTTCCCGTAAGGGGCGATATAAGTTTATTATTTTAACTTGATATTAGTTCATCATATCTGTATTTTTAATGAATATACCATTATTAAACCGTAATGGTTATCTACAACATTCAATGTTTATCTACAATCTAATGATTATCTACAAATTCAATGCATATCTGTACTTCATTTGCAACTAGAAACACTATAATATTAATATATTAGTTTGTGTAAGCATTTGTTTCGTGTTTCGCCATATGTGTCCAAAAGCCGAAGTTTCTTGGGATATAAAATGTTATATTTCCATTTAGCTAAATAGATTCTGTAACTTCTTTACATCAGTAAAATTGCAGTATCATTGAGATTTATGTAAAGTCTGCTAATCATTACAGACGTTATATGCTTGGACTACTCATTTAAAAAATATGAAGTTCAATTTTGTTCAATTTACAAAAAATTTCCATTAATGCACTCTAATTTTTACTTAAGGACCTACGTTTATAATTTCGAAAATAAATTGATGTATTTACAGAAATACATATTATTTCAACGATGGAATAAAATAAACATCAGAACACAGAAATAACAACCGTTTTTATAATTTTTGAGGATATTGTAGCATCGTCGATATTTAAAAATATAATGTTTACTTACATACATTGGATTAGACTTCGAACGTAAAAGATGGTAACACAATTTATAAAATCAGCTTTCTTGGAAATTATTCGACATGTGTATGGTGTGTTTTAATAGATTTGTCTCTGATATTTCAGACTTTACCGACCCTTTGCAACTCTACTGCCTTTCATATATAATTTTATATATAATATATGTTCATATATAATTTTATATATAATATATGCTCATCTGTAATTTTATAAAAAATAATAGACACCGGAGATTAACGCGTACCCAAACTACATTTATTGAACACGATGAATGGGCGGAATATTTTCAATTGGAAGAAGCTATCAAAGAGAATATAGAAATTATCTTGTGATTTTAATTTAGAACTCTCCGAGAAGAGTACTGTTTGAGAGAACTTGTTGACGTTTCGAAGAACGTCGCGAGATTCTCTTGTTCACAATTTAGAACATTATACACCTGGCCGTATATCTGGCCTTGTTCAGAAGGTCAGCATTTTTTTCCATCTCCAATGTAAGCATTTTTAATGACAAGTAGATTCGATAATCATCCACCATCTCCTTTGCCACTTTATATTCTTCTTGCTTTAAAAGTTTGGTCTTACCTGTGTAGAATTTTCAGCAATATTTTTTCCGATAATCGGTGCGTTTTTGTGTCAGAGACATATTGATGACTCTCGCTTTTATGTATTTGTTTCAATGCATATTCGCAATAATACAAAGTTATATACGTCCCAGTACACAGTACGATGTTTTCCTCTAATAACGAATGCATTTCAGCTTAGAGTAAAATTTATTTTATTGGTGGGATATAATGCTGAAGTAAGTATCACTTCAAATCGGTTGCTATAATTTAGATGATGACAAAAACCACTGGCGCAATGTTCCGCAAGGCTTTTTTGTTTTAAATTAATTTTTCGATTATAATATTCATAAGAGCAGGCACCAGTTGCCTCTGGTTTTTTGATAGCGTCTAAAAAGGAGTTTCAATCGAATAGGTCTTACTTTGTCAACTAATCGCAAAGTACTGCCCCATCGCCAACAAATATTTTAATAGAATGATATTTGATGAACTCGTTGCGCCTTGCATCCTCGACGTACATTTTCCCGAAAAAAACGCTTAGCAACAAATTTTCACCCCATTATTGTTGAGGTCATAAAATGATAGAATGTTTCTACTGTAATATTCTCTCGCACCGGACGATTAGACTGGTGAATTCTCTCCTTGTCTTGTTCTTCCCTAATTGTACTGATATATAAACGCCTTTTATAAGAGTCGTTCTGTCTCATAATCATTTGCTTTTAAATTTCGCTAATAAGCAAGGCTTGATAAAGAATACTAATGTTGATAGTTGACTATGCTTTTATATGGGAAAGTACACTACTTAAAACGACCTGTATTTATATCAAAACCTATACAAATATCCAAAAGTCGACAGTAGACTACGAATATAATAGAACCACGCAATTATAAAGAGTTGAGTTATATACCCTTAATACCCTTACCAGTGATGGTACTTTGTTAATCTTTTGCATTAAATTCGTATACAACAATAACTAAATTAGATTTATCGTATGTTTTATACTTGTAATCTCACGTGCTAAAATAAAATGGTAGTTCTTATGGATAAACATCACGTATAAGCCATATTGCAAGAATGAACAGAATACGACGAGCACAACCTGGTTGAAACACTTGAAAATTTAGATGTGGGTTACGTGGGTATGGTTGAAACTTTGTAATTGGATATGTAGCTCTAACAATAATTGTTCCAAGGTCAATCTTTGGGCCCAAGAAAAAATGTACTTTTTGATCAAAACATTTGATATTTTATATGAGGTGTATTCAGACACATGGCAAATTTTTTATCGGTTTTTGGACGAGCATTTCGCTGCCAAGGAGTCAAAGCACCGAGGGAGTAACCTTTGAGCTCTCAAGCAAACTATTCATTAAAGTGTTTGCCTAAGCATTTGAAAATTTACATAAAGAGTTTCAGACGTGCAGCCAGCAATTTAATCAGTCTTTAGGCGAAGAGTTGGTTGCCAAGCCTAACCATAATGAAAGCGTTGACCTTTGCAATTCCAATTATGAACTGTAGATCAGGCCCGAGCAAATCCGGTCAGAATTGCTCGTATTACAATAAAATGACAACATGTTTTTTTATGTGCCAGCTGTATTGCCATGAAAACAATTTTATGATGTGTGGCAAAATCAAATTTACACGATGAGATTTGTTAAAAGCAATGTTTGTTTTTTTTATGTTGAATTTTTATGTTAGTTTTATGCATTTTACAATTTATATGTACATTGTGTACACTGCATTTTCCAGGGAACAAATACTATATATATATATATATATATATATATATATATATATATATATATATATATATATATATATATATACATATTAACATATGCGATTATAGTAGTACACATACCGTGTTATCTTGATTACCATTTTTCAAAGCATGAAAAGGTTCAACCCACATTCTCGATTAATATTCCTACATCGGGAGTCACGTCATAAAGCGTACCTGGCAATAAAACTAACACCATACATTACGTAAAATATAATGTATTATTCCACCAGTATATAATTTGAGCATAGTATACTTTATTTTTCTTTATCTTAAATACTATTAATCAGAATAGTAAATAGCACTGGGCCAGAAATTTATGGCCATTATTAAACACCTTGACTGTACAAATTGATATGAGTAAAAAAAAAACCGCATAATGCTTGAACTGTAGATAATTATACAATCATTATTTTCGATTAGCCAATCCATAATATATAAGCGTAGATTTGACTTGTGTTTTGTTTTCTCATAATAATACTGTGCTAGTTTTACCGCGCAAATTGTTATATGTCTGGTGGTTTCCTTCAGTCTTGACAGAATATGGATACCCACTGTAAGGGTGCCTGCGCGGTGAATGTGTATGGCAAGTGTTGCGCAGTCCCAACAACGTCTCTCCTTAGTCAACAGTGTTGCATACCAGTGGCAAATTGAGGAACAGGACGACTGGAAGCAATGCCGAGATAAGCGGAGAGAACAAACAGCGCCTAGAATTCCCAAATGGGCACCCGTCTGGTACACGCAAGGCTCAACGCCGTATATAAGTGAAGAGTTTTTTGGGTTTTTTTAAATAAGAATGAAAACAGACAAAATAGGAAATACGTAGAATTGTATTCGTAGAAATGAACGGCAATATTGGGTATTAAAAATAGAAATTAACGGCAATATTGGGTATTAAAAATAGAAATGAACGGCAGTATTGTATATTAAAAATAGAAATTAATTGCAATATTGGGTATTAAAAATAGAAATTTACGGGAATATTGGTATTAAACAATAACACAAAAATATAATAAATCAGGTTGTATGTTCAGTTTTATAATTTGCATGTGTATCACTACAACGATAAAACAATCTTAGAATATTAGAGACCCGATTTTTTAAAATTAATTTCTGTTAATTGTAACTTGTAGCAATAAACAGTTAACCTACCGTGACTAAAACATTATATTTTAGTAGATGCCCTCTCTGAATAGAATCTGATTGGTAAAAATGTCAAAACCAAAGTATCTAAGCTGACAACCCCAATCAAATTTGATGAACGCAATGTTTACGAATATAAAATATTGAATGTACATCTTGGCTGCAAAATCGATACAGAACTTCTGGCATTGTCATTTGTTTTGTCCAGTGAACCGTACAGAAATAATTCAAACTTTTATGAATAATAATACGTTCGTTTTTCTTCTATGCCTGTTGTGCTTTTCCATGTATACTTAGGCGTTTATACTGTTCTGAAAAACTTACTTCAATTATAAGTGTTAACTACTTCAGTCGAACCTCGGAGTACGGTAGCCCATAAGATAATATTTCTTCAGGTTCCGATGTGAAATACCACGTTCCTCTGGACCCTTGTTCTGGAATTTCCTCCGCTTGACAGATTTATTCATAATGCTTTTTGATTGTGTGCATGCGTATTATATATTTCGCTGTAGTTTATTCTATTTTTCATGACGTGTATGTCTACTGTAAATCGTATTTAACCAATAATGTAATATTTAGTAATATATACATCGCTATTTACATTTTACCAGTATATCCCGTGTGTAATACAACTGAAAAATATAAAGTTTAAAGTTTTAAAATACGAAGGTATAAATGAATACACAGAAGAACTCTGGATTTGGATCGTAAAGTAGATCGCAGTATCATGGTCGCTTACCAACATTTTCATACAGTACATAATAAACACTTCTAACCTACTACAATACAGTATATAATACGCACGTATATACTCAGATATCATAGTCAATCAAAACTAACACGTTACACGGGGAAACTACCGTAAACAGCGTCCGGAAAACATAATAGTTTACACCGTAACCTAAGAAAAACAGCATCCCGTGGCGATTGTACAACTTGTGTCTATGCATACGCACTGGAATATTTACACACTACACTTACAAATTTGACTTTAATGATTCGTCCATGTATATGTAAATAAAACTTACTAATCTGCCAAATGTTTTTATTAAAATAATGTTTACGAAAGACCAATTATAGATGGTTGTTAGTTAATGGGAAACGACATATCAAATATGCGCATTCGGAAATTGTCTCAACTGTATTTGAGTTGTGGACAAGTGAGCACAGTAGAGTTTAGAATAGGATTTAGACTTGTCTTGTTCTCGATTGCAAAAGCGAAAGGATTTGAGCAAATACGCCAAAATCACGAAATTTTAAGGTATTTTTTTTAACCGAACTGCTTATTGCGATTTTACTTTTACACTTTATTTTGCCCTTAGATTTACAAAACATCAATTGTCAGCAATTACAGTATATTTTTTCTGATTCGAAGACCGTATTATGTAGATCTATCACATATACCCAGTATCAATTTTTTTTCACTTATCTTGTGCGCTATCATAAATAAATAACCATAAAGCAATCTCCTCGCACCACACATTTATTTTTTACATGGGGGACACCACTTATCAAGGCCCGGAGGCCACTCAGGGATAAGGGTTATTGCGTGTACAATAATAATGAGATAGTATTGTAGTAATCATTAGTGTTGGGGATTTGATAGAGTGCCCTAATTAAGGAGGCGGTTTGTCAGGAATTTGTTTATGTTGTATTTGAAGACAGCCGAGTTGTAGGCAGTTTGGAAACAGGCGAACGGAAGAAAGTTCCACAATCGTGCACTTTCGAGAAAGAATCTCTGCTCATGGAAACTATGTTTGGATTTAGGCGAAGATAAAGAGCGGGGAAAATTATTGACAATAGTTTCAGCCAGACGGGTGTTTATCGTGAACTATTGGCGAAGGATGACGAGAGATCGGAGCTCAGACGAGCACTTGCAATGTACATGACGATAAAACAAACAGAGGCTCGCACCGTCTGTGGGAGAGAGGTTGCAGGGAAGAGAAAAGGGCATCCGCAACAAAACCACGAAGCATTTTTGTACTCTCTAAAGGCAGGATAGGATGTGCTTAGCAGCTCCTGCCTAGGTGTGGAAGGAGTACTCCATCCTTGGGCGTACTTGGCTTTTGCAGAGATAGAGAATTTATTAGTAGTTACATCTTCTGGATCGGTAGAATGATCTCAGAATTGTCCCAGCGTCCTTGGCAACAGATCGGATGTGCGTGTTCCATTTGAGATCAGGAGTAAAGGTCAAGCGCAGAAGCTTGTCAAAACATGAATCCTCCCCAAGAGGAAATCCATCCACTTCAATTGATGCAAGATGGGGATCAGAGTGGTGATTATGTAAAGATATAAGCTTGGTTTTGGATGAATATAAGGTAACCTGCCACCTCTTCTCCCACTGTATAATCGCTCAAGATCAGAGGAGAGAGTATTAGAGAGAACTGTGTCATATACAGCCTTAGATGTGTTGCCACAGATGGCCGTGTCATCAGCATAGCTGTCAACGAATGAGTCAAGTATGTGTTTAGGGAGATCATTGATGTAGATCAGGAATAGAGTTGGGCCCAGGATGAACCCTGGGGTACTCCAGCATTAATACTGTGGGCCTCTGGTTTCTGCCCATCAACCATTACTCTTTTGTACCCCTTCAGAGAGAAATGAGTTAATGATTGAGAAAACATTTCCAGTGATACCGTAGCTGGAAATCTTGTGAAGTAGGGTCTTATGCCATACCTTATGGAAGGCCTTCGATATGCCAAGAGCTATTGTCCTGGAATAGAAGCCTTTGTAAAGAGATCCACTAACCCTATGAGATATAATCGTTATCACATCTGCTGTAAATCTTGCAGAGCGGAAAACATATTGCACGTCACAAAGAAAGTTATTTCTGCTGAGGTGGTTGACTAATTCTTTATTTAATATGGATTCCAACAACTTACTCATAACACACAGGACACTAATTGGTCTGTACTAAGAGGGAGATGACTTTTAACCTGAATTCTTAAATACAGGGCATACTAATGAGGTTTTCCGGGGTGTTGGAAAGCACTGCTCCTTGAGGCAACGCTTAAACAGTTTTGTAAGTATGAGGGCAAGTTCTGGCTGGAGCTTTTTCAGCACTATCACTGGAATGCCGTCAGGTCAGTTGCTTTACTGTAATCAAGGTTCTTGATTAGCTTGGCGGCTTCACGCATATGGTAGAATTAGCTGCAAATTTCCAGGCAAATAGTCTGGCCTTGTCTGATGCTGACGAGATGACCTCAGGTCCATTGATGATAGTTATTATAGAACGCACGCTTCTGTTCAAGATCCTGTTTCCTATTTGCCAGAACTTCTCAGCTATTTGGATTTAATTGACTGAGCATATAGCATTTTTATTACTCTTTTACAGTGGTTGCTGGCAGTCCTGAAAGCATCTTTAGTCTCAGTACAACTATTTAAACAACTAATGCTATCCATCTTTTATCTAGATACAAATCTTTCATAAAAGGGTGATTGTAATCTGTCAGTTCCTTTTTCATTGAGCCCTTCCTTTTGTCTATCTAATTCTAGTTCAAGTAATTCAGTAATCTTTTCGAACTAGTCATCTTATATATATATATATATATATATATATATATATATATATATATATATATATATAGAGAGAGAGAGAGAGAGAGAGAGAGAGAGAGAGAGAGAGAGATTTATATGTAATATACTGAGTTCGTGTACTTCAGTAAGTGTTCATCTTTAAGTGATTTGTAAGCCGGAAAGAGTTGACTTAAGGAATAAGCTACAAAATTATCATATTTTATAATTGCGCATTTATATACTGGGGAAGCAAAATCAAGAATTCCTTAGCTTTGTATTTTTTTATATGCGCGCTCAATGGTGGATTGAGCTAAACCTGTTTCTTACGTCTATTTCCTTAACTGAACAAAGCTGGTAACGATAAATAAGAAACATAGTCATGAAAACCTTAATCATATAGAACGGTGAAATGTGGACTAGAAAAGATAGAGAGACTCGTTTTGACATCAAAATGGGTGTCTCAGACCTCTTGGTCACTACAGGTGATAGACAAGAAAACGCCAGGTTTAAATAGGGGACTTAGCAGGGATGGCGCAATTTTCGTAGTTAATTTCAGCGATCGTATTACAGAAAAATCAAGTAAAACATCAGAATGTTTTAAAGGAATTTGGATTAGAGCTTTCTGGGCGTTACCCTCTACTTAAACACTAACACATACGAACCTTATCACAAACCAAACCAGAAAACATTCTACATAGATTACCGATCAGACCATCCGAAATGTCTGATGAAAGAGCTGATACCCAACATTTTTAAAAGAGTTGTAGAACTTTCTAAAGATGAGATTCTTTTTTAAAAAAAAAACAAGGAATACTACAATGATGCCCTTAAGGGATCGAGACAGAACGGAAAAATCCAATATAATAGTACTAATGATAGTAACTACAAACCTAGCTGCGTAGTCTCGTATAACATGGCAATGAGTGCTGGAAAAGCATTAAAGATCAATAAGGAAACGTTGAAAATGGCTAAACGAATAAAAACTGTGATGGAAATAATTATAGCAGAACAGGTAAGGATGAGGGTAGTAACATTAATAAGAGAAATAGTTGACACAGACAGGTTTGGTTAAATCCACCATTCAGCGAGCATATCAAATATAACATAGCTAAGGAATTTTTAAGAAAAATAGACCAAAACTTCCCCCATGGTAAGCGATTAATCAAAATAATAAATAGAAAATCTGTAAAATTATCTTTCTCCACGTCTAGAAACTTAACTAACACTATAATCAGCTCCAACAATAGAAAAATCAACAAAATAAGGAACAATAACAAACTAGCATCAAACGAAAGTATCCTAACCAGACAATGTATTTGCAGAATACCTAGAAATTGTCCGTTGGATGGGAAATGTCTAACCTCTGAAATAGTGTATATATGCGAGATAAAAACCGACAACACTAAGCAAATATATATGTGAGCTACGGGTACAGTGTTTAAGGACAGATAAAGAAAACACTTAGTATCATTTAAAAATGAACCTGAGATAGAAACTAATAGAGATGGCGTAAACGATAGAAGGGGGTGGGTCCAAAACCCAGCATAAAAATTAAAAAACAAAAAGAGGAATACAACTGCATAAAGTTATTGGACTAGGGAACTTAGCAGAAAAAATGACAATTTTTAATTAAACTGGCCAGTAGTAGACAGGGGTAGGACGTACAGCTCCGGGGAATCAAAAAGGTGCAATCTATGTTTATTGGAAGCCTTCCACATAGTGATTTCCAAAGAGGAACTTTTGAATAAAAGACTAGATGCCATACATGGATCCCTTAACAGGAATAGAGTTCTGTTTTCACGCCTTAAATGTACACGAGATATAATGTTTTATAACAATAAGGATCATTTGATGCTAGGATTAAATTTTAAGGTAGAGTAAAATAGCTAAAATTGTTATAATCTAAATGAAAGATCCACATCTAACATGCGAATATAGTTTGTACTATTCTAAACCAGGTAAGAAATATAAATAAAGTATGAATCTCATCTACAAATGGAATTTTCTCCATAATTTTTTGTATTCCGTTGTAGCAGTGTTGACGGTGAAATAAGTGATACCTCTTCAAATCGATGAAACAACTTAACAATTAAACTTTTTTTTATTAAAAATTGAATTAGCAATTTGGGAGCTGAAACTTAATTTAATTGATTTTGTCACCTGACATCTAAAGTTGGTAACATCCATGCCGACTTACTTATTTTCTTACTTCACTCCCTGATCTAAATGTTTATACCCATAAATGCAGGAGTAGACATCTTCTCATCGGAGTGAAACATATTTGCAGCTATTGGATGGAATTACTGTTAGAATAATAATTAGTGGATATACACTGATTCATTAAGATACCCAAGAACACAACACACGAATTATAAGACATGAGCAGCATAAATGATTACAAACAGATGTTTGTAAAAAACATTTTTAAGATGCAAACATAATTTATATCCTTAATTTGTTAAATAAGACATTGTAGCACTTCTGGATCCGTCTGATTAAATAAATTATAAAATCATAGACGCCTTCTAGTAACCAATGAACCCAAAAAACTAAACGGACTGAATTATCTCCCTTTAACTGTTATAGGAAATAAAAATCGACCCAGTTTCCAACAGAATTTACTGGTAGAAATTTACAACATAATTGGATTATCTCCCTTTATAACTGTATTTAGAAACGATGTGCAAACATTCAAGTAGAATGACAAGAAATTTTAAAGCATTAAATAATAACGAATAGATTAGAAAACCTCACACCAAATATTTTACAAGGATTAATATATATATATATATATGTATATATATGTATATATATGTATATTTATATAATTATATATATATAGAGATATGTAATATATATGTATATATAATTATATATATAGATATGTAATATATATATATATATATATATATATATATATATATATATATATATATATATATATATATATACATCCTTTATAGTTATTCTCATATTAAATTAAACTTTAAACCTAAAACGTCTTAAATCTAAGTACTACAATAACGATAATTTGTAAACAGTACTTGCCACTAATGCGGCACTAAAATTAACCATAACGTGAGTGCATGGTTGCAACGGCCATACTATGAATATAGAAATAAAGATTTAAAAAAAAAACTCTTTTTTATAAAAAGAATATTCGGAAATAAAGAAACAGCAAGATCTAATTCAGGAACTCAACGAATGGTATATATAAAACAAACAAATGTAATGGCTTAGGGTTTTCTGTGAAAGCTTTTCATGACTCTGTTCTTAAATAAAGATACGGAAATTAGGTGATACATTAATATTTCAATGGGCTTTTCCGTACCTACAGCAATGGTAATTTTTTCACATGCTTTTCCCGTTAAGGGACTTTTTCTTTTTTTTATTCTCTTCAATAATGGTCTATGGTCAAAATTGTGTTTATTCATAAAGTCTGAAGAAATGCTGGTGATTGAAAATTTTCAAACGATATAATATTTGTAATTGTTCGACTGGAAATGGAAACAGTTGTAACGTAAAATGAAATACACATTTTGTTGCAATCAACCCCCGGTTTAAAGTTTTGTTTTTGCTTCCACTATATATATATATATATATATATATATATATATATATATATATATATATATATATAGAGAGAGAGAGAGAGAGAGAGAGAGAGAGGGAGAGATAACATCGTCAATCTTTCATGCACAAACTACATTATTTCTAATTAAATTATTTTTATACAGAATTCGTTGAATGCATTATATTTTAAAAATTAAGGTCTTAAGATGTGAATAAAACTAATGGAATACATTTTTAATTAAGCGATTTGTTTTTGGAGAAAACATGTGCTTTTTCCTCTATACTAGATCTATTACATAATCTCATTATTATTACTGATTAATTATTTATGAATTACAGAATATAATAAATGATTTCTAGAAAACTTATCCATATGTTCATTAAGGATACCAGTTTTACAGATTAAGTTTGATTTGTCATTTAATTTATATTACTATTTACATGCAGTTAATATAATATTCCAAATATCAAAATTATATGTGTTTCCGAGTTATATTTAATTTTAATCAGCCCATTAAATATAGTGCAGAAATATTTACACAATTGGAATGTTATTATTATATTTGCGTCATTCAAGTAATCTAGGATATTTAAATTCGCTCAATATGTTCATCATCCTATAAAAGGCAAACTACACGAAACAATAGATTATGCCATTTTTTTAAGTAAAATGTTGATCCATGCATTGAAAAGCATTTAGACGGATAAACGCTGCTTCACAGAATTAAATGCTCTCATTTTCTCTCAAATCAATATCATCAAATGTCTCTTCTGACGTTAATCGGTGAATAAAAAGATTTTTAAATGCAAAACAAAGAGAAACGATTAGCTTTATTTTCATTCAAACATTATATATATGCATACTTTTTTTCTTTTCCATAGAAACACAACGAAAAATAAACGTTACGCGAATATCGATCTAATTCGCTGAAAAGGAAAGAAGCCAACCGCATACATCGCTGTCTTCTCTTAATAATCAATATAACTGATTCGATTTTAGGCGCAGCAATTTATTAATCAAACGAACTTAAGAATATTGCTGCGACAGATTTGTCTTTCAATCATGAAATTAGATATTTGATGTACGCATACATAAATATGTATTACAAGGATTTATGCAACTTTGTGAAATCATATTAAATATATTCGCCCTTACTTAAAATAGTGTTTTCACATTTTACATCCGAATCCTAGCCCATGGTAAACGATTATTACTACGTTACATATTTGTATATTTGTAAGACCCCGTTTGTGGAATATTTGTGCATTTTTTCAAGTACTTCTACTGAATATTCCTCGGTGAAAATATGCAGGTTTCAAAGTAAGAAACATAATCAAACTGTATGAAAAGAAATCGTGTAAGTTCTATTTTATCTGAATAAGACTCTTGTTGGACTAATTTACTCTGGAATTCATACTCTCATTGGTATTTTCCACCATATGCCCTCGAGTATATAAAAGGGTAGTTTAAAAATGAGTGAAATATATTTTTAGAGCCAATTCTCTTAATTAATCTAAGTTATAGTAATAGGACTTCTAATTAATAAAGAATTTTTGTGTGTTTTTTTCTTTTGAGAAATGTTAAAATTATTAAAATTAATCAGTTACTCCTTACTTGCATCTTCCGCTTTGTGCGGATTATAAGGCACGTTACATATTTTTCGACATTCCTTACCATCTAACGCAAGATAGTTTCTGGACATCAAACTAGTAAAATATATTCAGTACAAAACATTTTCTTCCACCTTATCCTTTTTTGCCTCTGCCTCTTTGCCTTCTAAAGTATCCGCAAAGCAAAACTTGGACAGCCCAGAGCTTGATGTTTTAGCATGATGCAAAAGTGAAAGAGTTTTATTTTTTATTTGATCAAATAGAGAGCGAAGGGAAGTATTTTCTTGGAAGTAGATATTTGCTTGTTTTTGTTTTTGTTTTGATCAGGTGATGCCACGTAATGAAAACCTCACGTGATTTTGATACACAATGAAATTGGCTAGTTTTATAGTCTATATCATACTATTCAGTGAATAAAATATTACGTGGGCATACTTTAAAAATACTTTAACATTTACCCCCCCTTATGTTTTTAGAATGTTGCGGTGTTTTTAAAAATCCGCCAAAGCAACACCGATTCTGGGGGTTAATCGTCTTGTGAACATACGGGAAAGTCAGTTTATACCTTAAACAAATGAATTTGTTTACCTATTAGATCAGTTATTAATTGATCTGTATATACAAATTACTTAAATCCAACAAGTTCAGTGAAGACAGAAAACTAAGAATTCATCTCCACACCAAATTTACCTCTTTGTGTGTTATTGTGCTAAAAGAAAATATAAGGAGTAATATATTTATAAAACTAATTAGTCTACTAAAATATATTAGTATATAAGTGTTCATATATTCTTACAAAAAATTATACCAAGAATAAATAAGCACACATTTATCTATAATAATACATGAGACACATTTATGGTAATAAGAGTGCAACTTCTATTGTTTTCTGATATATAAAATACCAAGTAATGTGATTGAAATCGGTTTTATACAAGGAGGTGACTACGGTATATATAAATACTAACAAAGCAATTTAATTAACAAAAAATAATTTAATTTATTGAAAAAAATAAATAATTACATACTATTCATAAAAGCGGGGCCACATTTGTTTCTTTATTCGATGAAAAATAGCATTGCTACATCTTTTTGTTAACTAATTTGTAATTAATTAACGCTTACACCTATTTAAATTCGATACGTGTTATAGTTATGCTAAGTAGAGCATAATCTAAGATCTAAAACGTTAAAATTTCGATTCTTAATACAAATATGTATGCCCTTTTGGCGGTAGTTTGATAATATTTGCTTACATTATAAACACATCGAAATTTGTTTCAGTGTTTACTAACAAGTAAATATAAAAAAGCCAAAACAAAACAAATATTTGTGAACCACGTGTATTATGTACGTATTTAAGTAAAACGCGTTCAATAAACAAGAGAAGCCTGAATGTCTCCCTTTATTGCACAGTGAACGAGGAATATGAAATGGCTAAGTTCCGAATTCTCCCCTCTATTTTGCTCCCCAAACACCCTAGGGACGTTAAATCCTAGTTAAAATTAACACCCGGTGCAGTTTAAGTCCTTAACGTATGTAAATTTTAGGATTTTTTTTTTACTACACACCAAAATGTATATGTTAGCCATTTTTACCCGAAAGACCCCCCTAAATTGGCAGCCGGACTTTCCAGGAAAATCCTTTGTTCTAATTTTACTCATAGCATGTTTAATATTTGTACAAAATATCCAAACATTCTAGACAGTAGTTATTAAGACAAATGCGGACAGACAGATGGAAATAAAGACCAAGCGGCAAGGGTGAATTTGCAGGTTGACCCTCTTTTTGTCGTGGGATCTACAATCGCTGTTTAAATATTATATAATTTCATATTTCATATCGTATATAGAACAAAAAAAAGTTTTAAGACAATGCATTAGTATTCTATCTGATACGGCTTGTTATATCTAGTACACTAAACAGAATGATTGTTGTGTGAGCACTGCTGAAAATAAATAATCGGGTATATATATATATATATATATATATATATATATATATATATATATATATATATATATATATATATATATATATATATACAGGTTTGGTGGTTACATTTTAAATTCTAAAAAAAACAATATATCGACACATATATTCGATTTAAGAATTTATTGTTTGAAAAAGGAATATATAGAAGGGGTTATTTTTATTTCCTTAATACATGGATTTTGAAAAATGGCTCATATCATCAAAGAAAATGAAATGCGATTAGCAAAATATTCAGTTAGACGCTTATTTTGCTTTTCAGCACAATTATTGAAAATAGTTTTTTGAGTGGTTGTTGATAATTATATGGAAACAATTATACGAAAAGACAAGTTGATACAACCTGGGTAATCCATTATCGGAAGGGGTACAATGTGTTTCGGGGTTATAAATCCAGAGGGCAGAAATATGTCCAGGGGAGAAGGTAATATTTCCATATAGCGAAAGCGCATTGCCCCTTAATGATTTTCGAAAAGTATGCGGGCAGCCTTATTCGTTGTTGCGTTGAGTGTGTGTTGGTTGATGTAGTTAAAATGCTTTCTCGCTGTTGACAAAGTGTATCCGACGGTGAGTGGATATACCATTCCATTTTAATTATCCCCGCGAATAATAGAGTTTTAGCATTGAGTTATGTATGCAATGGACCTCCAAATCAATAGTATGGATAGCAAAATAGCAAAATAATCCGGAAGATGATATTCAGAACGGTTCGTTGGACGATTAATTTCTGGTGTGAGTCCCGGTAGAAAGTTATTTTCTTTCTTGTTGATAGCGGGTGAGAGAGGCCTTTCGGCTGAGAGAAAGAAAATAGTGGGGTGAAGTAGAGAGGGTAAAGAGAGGGGGTTAAATTCGGGCGACCATACAGGTACTTAATAGAATTTTTTCGTATTGTTGTATTCTTTAAAAGGGTTTATCTTTGATTTTAATTTCAAATTGGAAATGTATATTCTTGTGGTTATCAATGGGGTGCGCGATATGGGGTCGGTTCTGTTTTTTCTGTCCGGATGAGTAAGAGGGTGACATGGTGATAGAGACGAGTAGTGGTCTGAGATATTGGAATACTCGGGGGTTACATATTTAAGTGAGATTTAGGTTGTGTCATTTTAATTTTCAGTGTATATTTAAAGATAATTTGATTAATTGAGATTATTACGCTTGTTGTCGTAGTGTGCTCTGCTTTAATAAAATCTACTTAAATTTTATTTAAATTGTTTGAAAACGATCTATGGATGAGTTTGTTTCGCTGTTCGTTGGGTTGAGATTGATGTTTGAGTGAGTGTGTTATATACTGTGGTAAATTAGCGTTTTTTAAATATATTGATCTATTCTTAAATATTGAGCTTTTTTTCTTTTTGGCTAGGATGACCTTGAAGATATTACTTCAAGTAATATCTATCAGGAGTTTTCATCGGAATTCTATTAGTGTCTAATCTCGCATATATATATATATATATATATATATATATATATATATATATATATATATATATATATATATATACACACATATACATTTATCTTAGACCACATGATTGCTGTAAAGTAACGAATTCTCGTTCCAATGACAAAATGTGAAGTAACAGAAGGCTTTATCATAAAAGTCAAATTACGTTGAGTGTAAGCTTGAAAAAAATAGCATCCCAAAAAAGACGAAAAAGTCGAGATGTCACAAATTATAGCCAAAATTGATTCTATAAACAATATTTTTTAAAACAGAAATATAAACATGTTTTATGATTATTACATACAAGGTTGAAAGATTTACTGAATTCGAGGTCGAATAAAAAAAAATTAAAAAAAATTTAAAAATGAAAAATAAAGAAAGAAAGAAAGAAAGATAGCTATAATTTCGAATGTAAATTGAGACGAGTAGCTAAGTAACTACAATGACGATTAGAAGCGGCGTATTTCAATATAACCAAAACGATAACAAAACAAAAGAATAATGTTCTTACATATACATATAACAGTTACGTGTTCCCACAATATACCATGTTTTTATTTATCCTTTTAAATAGACTTTCCACAGCCGGTGAGCCTATCATCATACATGTAATGCCCACAACCTTTGAACTTACATTCAAAATATGTACATCCCGTAACTCTTAAACATACCATTATCACATGTAATGTCCACAACCATTTAACTTAAATTAATCAAATGCACTACACACAAAAACTGGATATGCCCTATTGCGTCCACTCTCGATAACCGTTAACTTGCCACCAACAAAAGTACTATACATTACTGGTGAAGAAACACCATAACATAAAATGGCCTCCAAAATTGTGCATATCTTATCACATGTACTGTCAATTGTATTGAACATACTAGCATATCATGTGCTGCTGAACATGCCACTATAAACTTACAACTATCACATATACTGTACACAACCGGTAAATGTACAATATTTTCATAATGTTGAACTTCACATCGTAAGATGTACTTCCAAAATTGTGGACATATCACTATACCATATAATGTCCACAAATGTTATAACCTATAAAAAATACATGTATTGTCCATAGCCGTAAAACATACAATCATAAAAGCTACTGCCCACAACAATTGAAATTATCATCATTTTATGTACTGCCCACAACTGTTTGGAATTACATTTGCTAACGTACTATCTGCAATTGTGGAACATACTATGATCACGTTATACTACCTACAACAGGTGGACATATACCTATTAAATGTACTGTCCACAACTGTTGGACTGACCTTCATCGCTTGTACTGCCTACGACTGTTACAATTAATATCATTATATGTATTGTCCGCAGCTGTTGAGCACACACCTATAATATGATCGTTGTACTTACTATCATAGCATGTAGTGTCCACAATTATTCATTTAAATTAATACCATATAACGTCCACAACTGTTAACTATATCATAAACACAAGTACTGTTTGCAACCGTTGAACACAGCGTCATCATATGTACCGTTCGCAAATGTTTTACATACCATCATCGCATGTACAGCTATTACATGTATAACAAACAATCGTTAATCATACCATCGTCATAGGCACTCCCAACAACGGTTAGATATATAGTAATTACATGTACTGCCCGTAACGTTGAATACACCATCAGGACATGTACTGTTTAACGTACATCTATTCCATGTAATATGCACATCAGTTTAACTTACTGCCATCACATGTACTTTTTACAATCATTGAGATTACCATCATAACATAAAACTATAAACGTTACTATCTATAGCATCACCGACATCATGTACAGGCGGTTTATCATGTGGAACGCTGTTATACACAAACTTCATCATTCATAAAAAGATTGTTTTAATCTCGTTATCTCCGAACATTAGGTTGTACAAGTAATTCTATCTCTCCCTCTGCACACATAGAGACAGTACGTCTAAACTATCATTTCGATGCAGTACGTTTAAAGTATCATTCTGTAGCTGCAAAACACAAGTAATACGTCTATAGGATTTGCGCTGGTACCGAAACCGTAAAATGTGCATACCTGTTTACAGCCATTATATACATACAGATTATACACATACATGTACACACATTCCGCTACGTGACGATTGACATGCACATGCTAACCGATAAAATGGAAGTGAATACGGAATAAGACAAAGAAAATAATAATTACAAAAACATCACGCACCGTATGTTTTCAAATCAATAATATATATATATATATATATATATATATATATATATATATATATATATATATATATATATATATATATATATATATATATATATTACAAGGTAGTCACCACTTATCAAGAACCGGAAGTCACTCGGAGATGAGGGATATTGCCTGTACTTACGTCAGTATGTGAGATTGATAACGTGTATAACATAAGGGAGCGGTTGATTAGGAATTTGATTATGTGGAAAATGACTACATCCAGATTGTAGTCAGGTGAGAAACAGGCTTGCACTTTTAAAAAGGAGCTTTGTTCATTAATTCTACGTTTTGATTTTGGCACAGATAAAAGTGGGGAAATTTTTTGGCAGTGGGTTTAAGCTAGACGGGTGTTTATCGTGAAAGATTGGCGGAGTTGGGACCAAATGTTTAGAGCACAGACGAGCACTTGCCATTGAAGTAACGATGAAATAAGAAAGGCTCGCCACGTCTCTCCGGTGGGAGGTAAGTTGCAGGGCAGAGAAATTAGTATCCCCACTATGCCACGAAGCCTATGTTGTAATCTGTCAGGGCAGAATAGATTGTTTTAGTAGCTGCTGCCCAGATGTGGCAGCATTACTCCATCCTTGGACGTAATTGGTTTTATATAGATAAAGCATTGCATCAGCAGTGAGATATCTTCTGGAGCGGTAGACGGACCCTATCTTTTTCCCAGCGACCTTGACAACTGACTTCATGTGCGTGTTCCATTTGAGGTCAGGAGTAAAGGTCATTCCCAGAAGCTTATGAACACATAGGGGTTCTCCTAGACGAGAGCCATCCATTTCAATTGATGGCAGATAGAGATCAGATAGTTGATGGTGTAAAGATAGGAGCTTTGTTTTAGATGCATTAAAAGTAACCAACCACTACGTCCTGTCGTGCACAACGCGCTCGAGCTCAGAGGAAAGAGAATCAGAGAGAACATTGTATTGAACGTTCTTTGATGTGTTGCCATAGATGGTTGTGTAATCAGCATAGATGTAAACGAATGATTTAAATATGTGTTTTGGGAGATTAGTGATGTATATCAGGAAAAAGTTAGGCTCAGGATAGACCTCTGAGGGAATCCAGCATTAATACTGAGGACCTCTTATTTCTGTCTATCACCCACTACACTTATGAACCTATAAGAGACAAAAGATTTTATGATTAAGAGAACATTTCCAGTTATAACCATGCTGGTGATCTTTGAAGTAGGACCTTATTCCATACCTTATCGAATTCCTTTTTATATGTCAAGAGCAATTGAAAGAAAGTCTTTGCCGACAGCCATTGGAAAAGAGTAATAAAAATGCAAGACATCTATACGCTCAGTTCGTTAAATCCAAAATAGCTGAGCAGTGCTTGGGTTCCCACCAGTTTTTGCAAATAGCAAACAGGATCCTGAACACAAGCGTGCATTCTATCCCGACCACTATAAATTGGCCTGAGGGCATCTCGTGCGCATCAGACAAGGTCAAACTATTTACGAAGAACTTTGCAGCCAAATCTACCCAATGTGTCGAACGCCATCAACTCCCGGTATTTTCTCCTAAAACAGACACCACGCTATGCAACATACAAATATCTGTGCGTGAGGTCGCTAAGCTAATCAAGAACCTTGATTCCTGTAAAATAACTGGACCTGACGGCATTCCAGTCATAGTGCTCCAACATGAACTTCCCCTCATACAAAACCCTTTCAGCGTTGCCTTAAGGAGAAGTGCTTTCCAACACCTTGGAAAACCTCATCACTATACCATGTGTTTAAGAATTCAGGAGAAAAGTCATCTCCCTCTCAGTACAGACAAATATGCCCCCTTTGTGTGATGAATAAGTTGTTGGAATCCATATTAAATAAAAAAAGTAGTCAACAGAAACAGCCTTCTTAGTGACATGCAATATGGTTTACGCTCCGCAAGATCTACCCCAGATGTGTTAACGGTTATTTCTCATTAGATTAGTGACTCTCTTGACAAAGGTTTTCTTTCCAGGGTAATTGGCCTTAACATATTGAAGATCGTCGATAACGTATGGCATAAGGGCGTGCTTCACAAGATTTCCAGCTATGGTATGACTGGAAATGTTTTCTCAATAATTAAATGAAATAGACTTCGTATATTATTGGAGGATTCGCTTTCCCTTCCCTGCGGCCTCTCTTCCACAGAAGATACGGTGCGAGACTTTCTTTGTTTTATCGTTATTTCCATGACAAGTGCTCGTCTACGCTCCAATCTCTCGTCCTCCCCTCACAAAACATTCACAAGAAAGTCTGTCTGGCTGAAACAACTGTCAATATTTGTCCCCAATCTATATATGTGCCTAAATCTAAACGTAGATTCCATGACCAGAGCTTCTTTCTCAGAAGTACACAACCGTGGAACTTTCTTCCGTTTGTCTGTATCCCACCTGACTACTACTTGCATGTCTTCAAGTCCAACATAAAAAAAATTCCTGACAAACTTAAGTAAGACACTCTATCAAATCTCCAATACTAATGATTACTACAATATTATTTCATTGTTACTGTGCACGCAATAACCCTTATCCCTGAGTGGTCTCCGGGTCTTGAAAAGTGCTGACCTTCATGTAAAAAAGAGATTTACTAATCCAATGAGAAAAAGCCGTTAGCACATCTGATGTAAATCTGGCAGAACGGAAACCGTCATCTGGCATGTCACAAAGGAGGCTATGTCTACTGACTACTTCTCTATTTAATATGGATTCCAGCAACTTACTGAAGACACACAAGATACTTACTGGTCTTTACTAAGAGGGAGACAACTTACCACCGGAATTCTTAAAAACAGGTCATACTGATGATGTTTTCTAGGGTCTTGGAAAGCACTAATCCCTGAGGCAAAGTATAAGCAGTTTTGTAAGTATTGGGGAAAGTTCTGGTTGACGATTTTGTAGCACTATAATTGGAATTACCTCAGCCCCAATGGTTAGAATAGAATGCACGCTTCTGTTCAGGATTCTTTTGTCAATTTGCCAAAATTGGTGTGAACCAAGCCGCTGCTAAGCTACTTTGGATTTAACAGACCGAGCATATATCTCTTTTGCATTTTTATTAATCTGTTACAGTGGTGGCAGTCCTGAAAACAGTTTTAATCTCAATGCATCTATTACGTTGGTAGATATGGAAAAATTGATTTCTGTGCTTGATGGTAGCACCACATTCTTTCGAGAACGATGGCCTACCGTAAGGTTTTTGTTGGAATTTTTTGGATTGCATGGATTGGTCCATGCCTACAATTAACCATTTTGTCAGATCTGATACTATTGAGGACATCCTTTTTTAAAACCTGGAATGCAGAGGTAGATTAAATATAAGTGTACGGAAGCTGTCCTAGTCAGTCGTACAGTATCGATATGCAGTAGGGTTGAGAGGTACGTCTGGAGACATATTTCAGTTCGTTTTTATCTTCACTGATACAACTGAGTGGTCGAAAGATCCCAAAGCAGACAGAACTGAACATGAACATAGACGAGAAGAAGTTGTGAGAATGTCTAGAGTGGTAGCCTACTGACCGAAATTAAATACGGGAGTGTATCTTCAAATATATTTAAGTTCGAACTAGAGCTACGGACTTATAATAAGTAAAATAGATATACACACACACACGCGCGCATATATATATATATATATATATATATATATATATATATATATATATATACTTACATAAATTTATGCACACGCACACATATATATATATATATATATATATATGCATATATATATATATATATACATATATATATATATATATATATATATATATATACATGAGAAACTTTGTTTCCTGGTGCATTAGGTTGTACTTTATTATTAGAGAATAGTTTGGTCAATTCTCTTAAAGTAAACACAATGTACGTTACTACAGTGATTGTCGAAAATCGATAATTGAACAAATCCCTATTTGTAAACACTATCCGATTTTGATCGATATAAACAATTTTATATTTTTTCATAATAGTATTAGTGTTAAAATGTTAAAATCTAAAAAGTATATGTGCCTGTCGTATACAAGAGTAGACCATTTTATATAGCAAATATTTCCTAAAGTCTGATTTTCTGTTTGTAGCACGATTGAATCAGGACGATTAGCTATATTTTTTTAAATTGTTATTCAACTAAATCAGACAAATATAAAAAAAAATAACAGTAGTATCTCTACAGTGCAATGTAATCGGCAATGTATTAACGACAGTAAAACATGTATGTTTGCTTTTGCTTTGTGCACATTAGTAAGCCGCCAGCTAAATAAAACAATAACTAAGCAATGCCGATGATATCGATTCTAATAACAATAAGCATATTTTAATCATGCGACTTTCGTTAATCCTTATTTTCAAGTGCAGGTTAACAGCGCGTTAACTTGCTATGATTGTCGTGAGGAATATAATATAATTTTCCTTGTAAGGCATTACAAATCATTAACATTTCTTTTTTTAATGTATGTATGTTCGATTATAACGTGGATTTTAGCGTAACTGAATTGCAGTGCATAAAAAGGAAAGAAAAGTCCGTTCTAAAACATATAACCTCCCGCGAAAAAAACATCGTCTTCCGCAACAGAAAAATTTATAATATTTTTTTTCTTACAGACATTACATTCTATATGCACACATCCCCATACGTTGTGTATATATATATATATATATATATATATATATATATATATATAATTATATATATACATATATATATATAGAAATATATAAATATATATATATATATATATATATATATATATATATATATACATATACATATGTGGGTATGGGTGTGTAGGTGGCTGTGTAGGTTTTTGCGTGTTTGCGCGCGTGTCCACTTGTCTCGCTCACCTCTAGTGTAAATTTTGTGTCTATCCTTACATTTTTTACATTTGTCTCTCCTGATTTTGTACACACGCGCGTATACAATTGGTAATACAAACCTCTATCTCTCTCTTTATACATATATATATATATATATATATATATATATATATATATATATATATATATATATCCATGCTTGTATGTGTGTATGTATTTATGCATGCATGTATGTATGTGTATATGAATATGTGTGTGCGTGTCTCTGCATGTTTTGTACAACTCCGGTATAAACAAAGAAGCAGAATTAAATGCATAAACTAAAGATGGGCATAAGTAAAACATCGGACTCGAATACACACTTATATATATATATATATATATATATATATATATATATATATATATATATATATATATATATATATATTTATATATATATATATATACATATATATACACATATATATATATATATAAATAAATATATATATATATATATATATATTATGTGTGTAGAAGCTGATATGTGTCATCCCAACTTTTTTTTGCCCAACGAAAGTGTTTTGTTGCTTTTGTAACTGCAAAACTTAAGTAAGCGCACAAAAAATGAGTTAAAAATGTGCTTCATATGAACCGTGACTTGTCATCACGAGTGTCTGAGATAAGAGAAAATAATGAAGTTGACTCATAGCCATTTCTTGCTCCTGCGTGTCGTTTAATTCTCGTGCTAACCGTTCACATCGGTGTCCAAGAAAGGGTCCAAAGGAAAATCAGTTTTTCCATTCTAGACCAGGCTTCTTTCTTTGACATTTCATTTTTGTTCATATTTCTGTATTTTTCATTCTGTCACAGAATCAATGCAGTAAAAACACGCACACGTAAGAATGAAAAGAAAACAAGTCCCTAAATATTCATGCAAGAAACAACACATTTTACGTCGGCGACACTGATCACTTGTCCTTTTATTGTGTTCGTAAGAGTGTATATATATATATATATATATATATATATATATATATATATATATATATATTAAACATAATACAATTGACTGTTTTCAATAGTTTCACCGTTTTATAACAATTGCCACAAGAGAATTGTTTTATATTTTAATTAAATTATCCACATATCAAATGGGAATTATGCAGCTTTATTTTATCTGTTTTGCGTCATTCAAATAGATCTCGCAGTGCATTGTTATTTTATAGCAATAATTCTAGTGTCTGGTGAAATATGATACAATCAATAGCGATTTTAATTTATACATGATATAGTCAAAGATAAATCTCAGTTCCTTTGAGAGTAACTTCTCTGAAATTCTAGACGACACATATCGATAAAAAATGCGAATATTTCGCTAGAGTTAGAAATCATCAATCTCTGTTCTCGGAAAGAAACGGAAAAATCAATATGGCATGCATGACGTGCATTATTCAAAAGTCGAATAAATAAATACAAGTTAGAATTCAATAAATGATTCATCATAAATATTAATTTATCTCATTTTTTTATTATGGTGAAGTCTAAGCAGGATTAATATCAATGCTCATGCTGTAATATTTTTGGATTAATGTTTTTTAATGTACTTCATATCTAATTATTTTTCCTACTAAATCAGTAATGGAATAATCCAAAGCATTCGACCAAAAAGTCATGCATCTGTGGAAAATAATATAGTAATATATGATATTATAAAAATATTGATCATACATTTAGTACGCATAGATACTACTACAAAATATCGTCCTTTTGTACACATGGACATGTTTTTTTACAGTAAAAGTGAGACAAAATTACACAATTCACGATTTATATATTTGCCTAAATGCTCTTCTTTGGGACTGGACAGGAAAATCAATTTACTGATGTGTTAATATAGCAAAGTGTTTAAGTACTTATATAGTTTTTCCAACTATTAACACAAGACCATACAGTAAAATAGCTAAGCATTATTTACAAAGTAGCTTATTTATAAACGAGTTATCGACGTTGGTGTATATATGTTCTTACAGCTTTGAGATTTTTACAGATTGTGTTAGCTGTTTTTTTCAACAGTTGCATTCTAGTCCACATACTAATTATGATTTTTAAAAACTTGCTTTCTAACTTTGAAAGGACCAGTGTTAGTAATTATTATATATTTATTGATGTTTTCAATATCAATAATAAGAACGTTTATTAATTCAGCATTATCTTAAACAAGAAATATTTAGTGCTAAACATATTGACATGTAAATACCAACGTATGAGAAAAATGATACATTATCTAATAATCTAAAATATAAAAAGGTGACCTTCCTTAATGTGCATTGTTTTTTTCTGCATGTTCGGTTAGCGTATAAAGTGTAAAATATCTTGTGTTTTATTTACAACTTTTATACGTTACTTCATTTGAATATAAATTCAACTAATTGAAATTGAAGAAAATAGTTATATTTAAAATTCAAAGAGAGAGAGAGAGAGAGAGAGAGAATACATTATACTGAAATTCGGAGAGCCTGGTAACTTAATTTAATTACAAGTTATTTTCGCCAAAAAATAAGTCAGTCTAGAATTATAGTTTTAGTCTTAGGTTGCGATTGTTACTTTTTGCGGTGATTTAGTAATGGGGGAGAGGAAATTTTAGCCAAGGTGAGTTTAAATATGTTCTACTTTTATTGAATGAGATACTCTTGCTTTCTTATATCACAGTAATGTAATCTAGTAAATGTAAATAAAGCACCCGTTTTCGATGGGTATTCTCTAGTGTATATGATGCAAATATGCCTAAAGTATTTTTAATTAATAAGTTGATATTTCACAAATACAATGAAAATTATGATCAAACATGTACGATTACAGTGACACAAATAAACGGTGTTTGCATTTAAATATTTCTAGGAAACAGACTTTTGCACTACATAATGCTAACTTAATATTCATTATTTAATTGCAATTTCATATCGTTTATTGTGCAAAATATCGTGAAATACGTATATAACATAGATATTATAAAACTCTTGATCAGAAATTGACTTTTAACATAATCAGTAAATATTGGCGCATATAATGGGTTTACTTTTAATGTAGAAACGCGCCTTCGTTTACATAGCAAGGTAAATAATATCAATATGAGAAATGCTTACTACGGAAGTACGCTAAAGGGAGAAGTCGTTTGTAATATTTTATTAACGAGGAAATTATCCGATCTTTGCGGTACCCCAACTGAAGCCAATGCCTACGTTAGTAGTCTTTGTGCAATGAGTCATTCTGTGCTAGTAGTCGATTAAAATGACAAGAAATAGAAACTTACCAAAGCTATGAGAAATAACCTTGTGGAATGTGAGCAAAAGTAGAAACGTTATCATATATCTTATATTTGATTAGTTCTTATTTATATTTTGAAGGGATATAATAAATTGAGATGTTAAAAATTACTAATATTTGTTTGTGTGCATTTCTTTAATATACACTTTTCCGTAGCTTCTAATCAACTTAATCTCTTAGACGTGAGGAGAATATCTTTGAAGTATACTATAATTGCAATAAATTGACAGTGATACTGAAATTACCGTATCAATATCAGATATTACAGGAAGAGAATTATAAATTTATATCGACTTAAAATGTCAGAAAACGAAACTTATACACTGAAATGAAAATATTATCAAAGAACGCCGTTCTCTTACTATGGACATTGAAAGAGCAATTGTGTTATAACTAATAGTTTCCTTCACATTCATAAGAAATACGATTAGTGTGACTTTCAGACGGCGGGATAATACAAGTGTTTTATGAAGAGATAATAAAGTGGAAGCAATTTTCAAGTGAAACTGTAATATTGAATATTAATTGCAATACATTTAGGAAGTAGTTTATGGCAGTGCCAGCTAGTCTTTTATAATGTGACAACTTTTTTTTTTTCTGCAATGCTAAGCATGTTGCGTGAGTTCTATAACAAACCTTCGGTAGTCTGATGACCAGTGGTATTCCCCCGGTTTATTAAAGGGATTTGGAAAGCAAAATATATTCAACTCATATTTCAAATAAATTATTATGCTGAACGTGTTGCCCAAATTGAGGCACATACACAGACAGAAACAGAATGTAATAATTCCTAGGAAATATTGAATATGATATTACGGAAAACATATAAATAAGTAACCCGGGAATCTACCCGTTCCAAACAAGTGTCTCGAACAAATTGTGAAAATATACCCAATATAAAATAAAACCTAATGAACCTGTACTAAGGAAAACATAAGGCAACGATTTTCTCGTTTTTAAAACTTCAAATATACATTACTTATCGATACTAACACTTTCATAATACAACGACTAATTACAATTTGCAAATCTAAATATGGCATAAAAAATACTAATACATACAGCTTCCGCATTACACAGCACCCATCTATATTTGATTAGATTTATATTATCAAAATCAATTAAATCACCATCAAAGAATAAAAAACATCAATTATTTCCTTAACTCAGGAATCTTCCCGTATATTCAGATTTTTAGGATAAAACATTAGTAGATAAGAAGAAATATTCAAAGGAGAATTACATTCTAAAAGTTCACGTGGGTAAAATATCGAATTTTTGTTTAAGACATGAAGAATATTCTTCCATTATATTGAAGGAACCAGCAATGTTAGTAGAATAGCAAGTTGATCGTGATTTATATCAGGAATCCACATAATTCTAGTTTCTCGTATTTTGTTTATTGGTCCTCACATTATAGACACAATGTTGCTGATAAAGAGTCTCTCGATGAGAGTTTACTTAGCGTTGGCGGATTATATTTTTGAAGCACTTTATTAGCTCCTTACATACCGTAGCGATTTGCATGAAAATAACACAACTAATCAGTTATGCACATCTATTTCAATTCATAAACAAAGTTGGCCGTCTCGTGGGTCAAAGATCAGTATATTTTATTAATAAAGACGCACACATAGTGTAGAGTTGTTCACCAATGATTTTAACTGAGGCTGCAAAACTGCATTCTTACATAAAGTAACAACCAAAAAAAGCGTTAAAAAGTGCAAATATTTTATGCATATTTTCTTAATAAGAACCGACTCTAGGTTTTTAATAACCGCTTCGATACTGAAGTAAATATCTCTGCTCTATGTTTCTTATTGAGTTAATGCCTCTAAATATTGGATGAGTCGATAAATAGAAATTAAGCGTATTAAAAATCGATAGATATACTGCGTCAACTTTCTCTTATATAAAAGATCGTTATATTGTGAGGGGTTCATCGAATGGCTTGTAGACAACATTTTTTTTTACAAGGATGTCACCACTTATCAAGGCCCAGAGGTCACTCAAGGATAAGGGTTAATAGGTATACATTAGTCATTGTGGTTTTAGCATAGTAAATAGTGGGAATTTTGTAACTTGGATTACTTAGGGGGGCGATTCAATTAGAACTTGTTCACATTGGACTTTTTCTGTGTTTCTTTTTTCATACGTATCAACACATTATCAAGGCCAAGAGGCTACTCAAGGATAAGGGTTAAAGAGTGTACAGTAGAAATTGGGCAATATAATAATCATTAGTAATGAAAATTTGTTAAATTTGATAACTTATATGGAACGGTTCATCAAGAACTTATTTACGTTAGACTTGAAGACAACCATATTGTAGTCAGCCGAAAAGCAGGAAAACGGAAGACAATTCCACAAGAGTGCAGTTCTAATAAAAAAAAGCTTTGTTCATGGAATCTACGTTTAGGTTTAGACACAGATAAAGAGTGGGGGGAATTATTGATAGTGTTTACAGCTAGACGAGTGTTTCTTGTGAAAGTTTGGCGAGGGGGGGCCATAGATTGAAGCTCAGTCGAACACTTTCCATGAAAAGACCGATACATCAGAGACAAACTAGAAACATCTCTTCTGTGAGATAGAGGTTGCAAGGAAGAGAAAAGGACATCTCCTACGAGGCTACGAAGTCTATTTTGAACTCTATCAAGGCAGGACAAGTCCTTTTTAGCAGCTCCTGCCCAGATGTGGCAACAGTATTCCATCCCTGGACGTACCTGGCTCTTATATAAATAGAGAATTGCATCAGCAGTGAGATATCTACTGGATCGATAGAAAGAACCCACTATTTTCCAGCGGCCTTGGCAACAGATTTGATGTACGTGTTCCATTTAAGATCAGTAGTAATGGTCAAGCCCAGAAGCTTGTCAAAACTTGAGGCCTCCTGAAGACGAGAGCCATTCATTTCAATTGATGTCAGACGGGGATCAGAATGTTGATGATCTAAAGAGAAAAGCTTGGTTTTAGATGCATTAAAAGTAACCAGCCATCCCTTTCCCCATTGTACTACATGCTCAAGATAAGAGGAGAGAGAATTGGAGAGAACCTGGTCGTTTACTGTCTTAGATGTGCTACCATAAATGCTGGTGTCGTCAGCATAAATGTCTACAAATGATGTAAGGATGTGATTTTGAAGATCATTAATGTAGATCAGGAAAAGGGTTGGGCCCAGGATTGACCCCTGAGGGACACCGGCATTAATACTGTGAGCTTCTGATTTTTGCCCCTCAACTACTACTCTTATGAACATATCAGAAAGAAATGATTTAATAATTGAGACGACATTTACAGCTATACCATAGGTAAAGATCTTATGAAGTAAACCTTTATGTCATACCCTATCAAAGGACTTAGATATGTCAAGAGCAATTGCCCTAGAAAGGTTGCCTCCGTAGAGAGATTTGCTAATTGATTGATAAACAATAGTCATACCGGTCATAACATGAATATAAGTAAACTAATATCAAAAACAAGATTAAAAAGTATTAAAGACTTATAATAAATAAATAACAAAGGGAAAATATAATAGATAACAAATAAACGCAGGTAATGCAACCTTGGGTAGATTCCAGAACTTGGTAAGTTGTGCCATCCAAGTAAAACACAAAATACAAACAAACAAAAAACTGTTACAATTCTATGTAAAGAGAGTACGGTATGATACTTGCTTGCGTAATCATCTGAGTTTTCAATTTGCATGAGCTCATTTTATACTTGTAGTGTTGAAATTACAATTGTCCTTTAAACTTCTGAAGTTACCTTAATGGTCATGCAAAAAACTATCTTCCTTCTTCAGCGTTCTAAATTGCGGCTAGGCAATAAAAACGGCAATCATTTTTCTCTTCCAATTTCGACGTTCGTAAAAAATCCGTCTTCCTTTCATTCAACGCAAATTTACCGTACGTTATACCAACTTCGAGTCAACAGTCTCGAAGCCGATGAAAGAAATAGCAGTTTTGCATATGCCCGAATTCGGCCGCGTCTAAAGTTGCATATGCCACCTATTCGTTTCCTATCTGACGGGATTTTAGTTTGAATGTCGGTTACTTTTCATGATCACAAACGCTGCATGCCGGCGGTGGCTGTTTTTGTTGGGTGCTTCCTCGCAATTCTGGGGCCTCTGCAGTACCCTGGGCTTAATAAATAGTGTGAATGTCTTCAACACCGACCTTATGACTATATTCTCAGCCTGTTTTCTACTCGACTATCAGGCTCTCCTAAATGTTCTCTGAAGATGTTAGCGTGTCGGGACGAAAAAAAACATGTGAAGTTGCTCCAGAAAAGGTGTAATATTTATGAAACAATTCTGGTTTCTGATTAGTTAGTAGCAGAACGTGAATTAATTCGATTCGACAGTTCATACCATCATCGTTTATAAATAGAATCATCCGACTGTGTAGGATCATACCCCCATTACTGCGTCTGTTGTGATGGGATGTGTCTCCTAGCGGCTTCGGCTGCAGGGAGACAGAGTAGTACACGTCAAGGATTCGTCACCCCAATAGGTGAGGGGCTGGGAACCGGGCCAGCACCTGTTGGGCTGTGGTACGCCGCCTGGGTAATACCTAAGAGGTCCACCCCCCAGGCTTTGCAACCGGTCTTTCTGGTAGGGCAAGTTTATTGATTGCTGCCTAAGGCGCTTGGACCGGGGAATGCCGACGGGGTTACTCAGGATTTTTTTTAATTGCAGGAGTGCCCCTTCTTTAGGGGAGCCTGCGGTTTTCCCACTTTCCGGCCTTGTGCCACATAATGCTGATGTGGGTAGAATTTAAATATATACCCCATTACAAGTCCAAAATCTTGCAACAGAGCTCATATTCATTTACAAAATTTTTAAGGGTATTCTGCCACTTTCTATTGAGCATCTTACTCGGAGCTCTTGTAACGAGTCTCACTGTCTTGCTAACAGTGACGCTCAGTCTCTTGCTACTCTGCTGTTTAACCACTCAGCGTCGTCTTTATTTACAGCAGCTGTCAATTAACCTTTCAAAACGGCATCCTATTAAGACAGATTAATATGTTTCACATCGTTCTTCGGTCGCAGCCAACAAGTCTATTCCAAAAAGTTGCATCTGGTCTTATTTCACCTCGATTTCTAGCGCGCTGTTGTCGGCCCATATGTTCAGTCTACTGCTGGGATTGCGTTCCCTCGTTTCTAGCGGAGGGAACCTTGTTCCTTTCAGATTGTTGCTTCCAGCACACATATAGACTCCCTGCGCCCTTCCGAGTAATTGTATTCTAGTTTGCACCAAGCTAACTTTCTCAAGGATAGAGATGCGGTCATAAGCTCTTTGTCAACAAAAATATCATACAGTAAACTGACGTCGCGCGGTCCACAGCTTTTTCTATCAATAGCACTCTGCTAACGAAAGCCTTCATAAAGATGTAAGCCACAGTCTAGACAACCCCTAAACTGTTAAGACCGTATCAATTTTCACTGACTTCTACCGTCTGGCATGGCTACAGGGTCTCGTGAACATTACATCGATGTATGTTCTTAAGATGTAAAGCTGTGATACGTTTGGTCAAGGTAAGCGTTACTTGTACATCCTGACAGCGCAAACAATTGCATTCACCGTAAATTACCCTAAATAGTTAAGTCCAATGTAGTTTGTCACTTGTAGCATCGTTGGCTTATTCGGCTGGATCAGGCAATAAATAAAATAGCTCCCTTTGCTGGCTCGAGTCTGGTTTCTGTGTATTGCACAAGTCAAACCTTGTTTATCCGACCCGTATTTATTGATCATTACCCGGTCGAATCTCTGCAACCACGCACCTATCTGCCGCTATTATTCAGTTGAGCGAGTATCTGCTCATTTCCATAACACTTTCCATGCTCGCATATGATGGTTAAACGTAACAGTAATGCCCCGTTCACTTAGGGAGCCACACAGGTGGAAACATTCCCGACACCCACCAAGATGACATCCGTAATAAAACAGTAATGATTCTAAATGCATCATCAGATCATCAATCTTGACATTGGCACTATCGTGTTTTCTGTTGGAAAAACTGATGCCTTTTCCACAATTGCGCGTGGCGAGCCAATAATAGTCAGGATGCCCACATTTGTTGCCTTCCAGGATTGACATAGATTCGCCTCTATTATAGTATGTGAGCATCCTGTATGAATTAATGCCGGAAACGCATTGCATCACTCCTAACATAGTTACTATTGTTTATTGAAAATATGATGCCCTATTCCACAACACGCGCGGAGCGAACATTTAATAGTCACGACGTCCGCTTTTGCTGGCTTTCAGGATTGAAATTGATTGGCCTCAATTATCGTATGTGAGCATCCTGTGTAAATTGATGCCTAACACTGCATTCCGTCAACCTAAATACAACTCTAGGAGCGTCGGGTAAACCTGATGATAAGAAGTAGGGCTGGCGGTTAAGCCTCGACCACTTTGTTCGCCTCCACAAAACCAGCTTCCCTAAATTCCAGTGGCAAGTGTATGTTCAGGACGACAGAAAGCAATGTCGCGTTAAGGGAAATATACATACGGCAACTACACCCATAAACTCGTAACCGACCTGATACATACAAGGGTCAATGTTTACTTTGGTTTCTTAAAGAACTGGTCTGTCAAGTCGTTCATCATTCTTTATAATGCTGTGTTGTTCCAATATAGTTTGCCGTAATATTTAAGTTGTTTTTGTTTTCTCCCGGTTTATTCTCGGCTTGCTCGTTCATCCTTATTCGCTTTTAAATACTACCTAGATTATAATATATACGCGTTACGAAGAGGGGAGGGTGTATAATTACACGCTATTTTTGTGGTATTTTTACTCCCCGCGTGTTTCTTTTGCTTACTAGTATATACACGATATTGGACTGTAGCAAAATTAGCCTTGCTGGCACTCGTGCTTGGGACGTTTAGAAAGCAACAAATTTGATCAATGTGGCCAAAATTTGTCATATCAGAGAATTGCTATTCGTTACGACACTCCCCTTTAAACGAGGATCTTGTTTCCCAAACATCTTGGGGGAAGCAAACAATATATGCCTGTTAAGCAAACAATATATGCCTGTTAAGTGTGTTTCATTCCCTCTTGCGTTATAGTTGACCTCAATTAATTGACACTTTTATCGTTTCATTTCACACTTTTCAGTTATATACCAGTGTAGTGTGGCAGTAAGTTATCAGCCTATTAACCTCAAGGGTTCGGATTCGCGTTCGCGCAAACATGTACCCCAAAACATTTTGTCTTTATACCTAGAAACTCGGTTGGTTTTTATATATATATATATATATATATATATATATATATATATATATATATATATATATATATATACGTGTATATATATATTTTTTTAAATTAAATTTTCAACCCTAACATGGCACAGTGCCACTTTGGTGTAGGGCTACAATAAGGGGCACCAACTACTGGGGTACTATGTAGGGATTTAGGCAGCAAAATGTTGTTTAACGTTGTACTTGAACTTCTGCATGTCCGTACAGTTGGGGAAGTAGTGACCTGGAATGGAATTCCAAAGTCTAGCAGTTCTGGGGAAGAAAATACTGGAGTAGAAATATCTTTTACATCTAGGTATATCTACAGTCTGGAGGTGGGATTTTGCAGCTTGCCGGGTCAGTCGAGGGTGGTCACGCCGTGAGTGCACAATTGCGTGAAGTTCATCCGAGCATTCAATATTATAATAATTGTAGAACAAGCAAAGGGATGCAACGTTTCGTCGATGGGACAAAGGCTAAAGCTTAGTTGCCAGTTTAGGGTCTATCAGGTTTACGACTCTCTTTTGAAATTTATCAAGGAGCGAGAGACTAGTAGACGATGCACCAGCAGAAACATGACATCAATACTCCATACATGGGCGAATGGTTGACTTATTTTCGAGTGTTAGTAGTTTTCTAGCACGGTAGGGAGATCCTACCTTCCTTGCAGCGGCCCTGGTAATGCCCTTGATGTAATTGTTCCAACTCATGTCTCCTGTGAGCTTTAGGCCAAGGTGGCTTGAAAGACGTACTCTTAGATAAAGAGTCGTTGGTCATTGCTACAGGTGGTAGAGAAGGTTTCTTGTAATTATTTAATTAAACTAGTTTAGTCTTGGCGGCATTGATCGTGACCATCCATTTTTGTCCCCATTCCACTACTGATTGGAGGTCATCCTCTAGTGTTTCTGCCATTACTTTAGATATATGTTTATTTGTTTTCCTGTCGTGCCTGTTATAAAGTGTGGTGTCATCAGCATATATACTCATCTCAGAGGCAATTTTTTCGGGCAGGTCATTTATGAATATCAGAAACAGTAGAGGTCCAAGGATAGACCCCTGGGACACTCCCGCATTTATATCATATTGTTTAGATGTACGCCAGTCGAGGACAACCTGAATTTTCTATTATCTAAGAAAGATTTAATCATGTTAAGTAGTCTACCAGTGATACCGTATGATTGATCTTCCTGGGGAGACCGTCATGCAATACCCTGTCAAAAGCTTTAGATATATCTAGAGCTACCGCTTTGCGCTCTCCCGCTTTGCCCAGTCAATGGTATATACGTTCAGAGATGAAAATTAGGATGTCTGCTGTGAACGGGCTTTACTTAATACTTAATGCCGGTCAGTCTGAAGTGTAGCATCTGTAAGGTCATGGATTAGAGCATGATTTATTAAGGTCTCAAATATGTTGGCAAAAAGTGGGAGGAGGGTTATGGGGCTATAATTGAGGTGGTCAGTTCTTTCGCCAGAATTCTTGAATACTGGTACCACTGAAGCAGTATTTCAGTAGGCACAAAGCAAGATTCATTAAGTCATTTGTTTTAGAGTTTGGAAAGAACTGGAGCTACCTCGGCTGAGCAATTTTTTAATAGCAAAGCTGGGATGAGATCGGGTCCACATGCTTTTGAAATGTCAAGTTTTTTTTTATTATAGCATGAACCTGAGCAGATCGTCTAGCGTGGCGTATGTCCGCATAGAAAATCCAGGTAGGGGGTGGTTGGAAGTGTTCAGTGAAGTTTGAGTCAAACCGACTGGCAAGAATGTTAGCCTTGTCGGTTGCTGAGCAAACAACCTCTTGATTGTTGGTTAGTGGGGGAATTGTTGATTGCCCATTATTTACTACACTGTTGTAGATTTTCCAGACTTCAGGAGGTCGTACTTTGTTTGCTCTGATCCGTTTTTTATTGGTTTCCGTAAATTCTCTCTTAGCTGTCGCTATTTCTTTCTTAACGTTACTTCTAGCTTCTATGTACTTCTGTCTGTTTTACCTGGACTTATGCCGGTCAAATCTGTGGTATGCATGCTGCCTTTGAGCAATGGCAGTAGCGCAAGTCGAAGTAAACCATTGGGGAGAGTGGGGATTGCTATAGTATTTCTGCATGGGAACATGCGCTTCGATTGCAGTTTTGAACCATTCAGTGGTCTCGTTTCCACACTGCCCAGCAGGACGAGAAAATAACATTTCCCCATGGGTCATATCTGATAACACCTCTGAGTGCATCCTAGTCAGCCTTGTTATAATATCTTGTTGTTTTGAGCACTGGCTCTTTAGTTTTGGCTCTAGACTTCCGGGCGATTTCAACCATTATTACTGCATTATCAGCGTTCCCAAGTGGGCTGTCGTCATTCGTTATACAATCATCAGGAACTGTGGTTAAAAACAGATCTAAAAGTGATGCGTGTTGGTCTTTCTGGTCAGGCAAACAGGTTGGAAAAGTAACAATTTGAGACAGGGAATGAGATATAGAGAAGCTATGAGTTGTACTGCCTGCATTATCTGTGTAAGTACAGAATCCAAGCCAGATTTTATGATGGACATTAAAGTCACCAAATACATTTACTTGGGCGCTAGTGTCGATGGAGAGTGCCGTGTCTATGCTGTCAGAGACTTCATTTATTATGGTGCAGTCTTGGGCTGAGGGAGAGCGGTAGAGAAAGTAAAAGTAGCAAATGTTGTGTTTCATAATTAGACTAAAGCAGATAACGGCTTGATCATCCGTTTCTAGATTAGTGTCTCTAGTCAAGGAAAGGGTATTACGAATGTACACACAAAGTCCGTGCATTTGTCTGTAAGAATCCTTACGACAGAGTGGAAGATATCCAGGCATGTTAAAGTAGTTAGAGGGATGGAGAATTGTAGGTTAGTCTCAATTAGTGCTGATATATCCGGGGTATTTGTAAGGAAAAATACTTCAACATCCGCTAAATTAGTTCTAAGCCCACCGATATTTGTGAATGCAAGACTCAAGGGAGGGGGCAAGTTGGATTTGTTTGTACCTTAAGCCTGGTAGTATATATATATATATATATATATATATATATATATATATATATATATATATATATATATATATATATATATATAAGCGGAAATTTGTGTCTGTACGTATGTGTGTTTATGTCCGCTTTGTCTTTCGAAAGACAAAACCGAAATTTACAAACGCGAAACCATATTAAAGGTACATGTTTCGCCCAATCAATAGAGAAAAATTGGCATAAAACGTTATTTTTTCACCCTGAAATCAACAATTTACTACAGGGCAGGGGTAAACATAAACCTTCCTTCCTTGACGACATCGGTACTACGCATGCGCCAGATGACGTCATGACCTGATATATTTTTAAATAGTTGAAGAACTGACTAAATTCTACGTACATCGTGTTAGCTCAGTTGGATAGCTTGTTGGTTCATTATCTAAATGTTTTGGGTTCGAATCGTGGGGTGCGATGTCTTTTTTTATCGATATTTTTAAATTTATATATTGAACCAGTGTTATTTAAACCATTTTCACATAATGTTCGGTTTTCTTTTTTTTTACTTCGCTTATTCTTAGGTGTTCATTAACACCGTCGACCGCCCACCCCCACCCAAAAACACCCGGGTACCCACAGATTTTTTAAAGTTTAAAATCGGAACAGGCTTGTTTAAGCCATTTTTCACTTTTTGGGTTGGGGGTTAAACCTTCGTTTTTCGATTTTCTTTTTTTGGTTTTTCGATTTTTACATTTAACATCTTTTGTTTTCTTTGTATTTTTTCGATGTTTTGATTACCCCCCAGGTACCCCCCGCTTAACTTTTAACGTTCGTTTTTATGTTTTCTTTTTTTTACTTATCTTACTTTTCGCTTATTCTTAGGTCTTCATTAACAACCTCACACACCTCCAAACACTCGGGCAACGCCGGGTACCCCCCGCTAGTATGTAAACATAAAAGCGAAAATGCATGTATGTATGTTTGTATATTTTTGTGTCTGCTAAAAACCTTCAACAGACAGGACAAAAAATCACACATTTAGTCTCATATGACAGCCCTATTCTTCGCCCGACAAATATCGAAAAACTGTCAAGAAACTTTTATTTTTTCACCCAGAAATGTGCACTTTTCTACAGGGGGAATAGCAAAACACCGCCCTCTCATGTCGAAATTGGTTCTACGCATGCGTTAGACGACGTCATAACCTGATTTAGTTTAACTATTTGAGAATATGGCAGAATTTCATGTGCGTCGTGTTAGCTCAGTTGGTGTAGCGTTGGCACATTATCTTAAAGTTTTGGGTTCGAAGCGTGTGTGATATGTCTTTTTTCGATTTTTAAAAATTTTAAATCATTTTTCACGTAACGCTCCTTTTTCTATTCTTTTTTTACTTCGCCTATTCTTAGGATTTCATTAACACGCGCCACCCCTGACCGAGCACAAACACCAAAAAACTCCGTACCAACCGAGTTTGTAAATGTTAATATTGAAATAGGCTTAATTAAGCCATTTTTTACGTGTTTTTTTGGGGGGGTGTTTTTTTTTTCAGAAGTTTTAACGTTCGATTTTCCGTTTTCTTTTTTGTTTTGGGTTTTCAGATTGTTACATTTAACATCGTTCGTTTTCCTTACGTTAGTTTTTTTTTTACTTAACTTATTCTAATGTTTTGATTACCCCCATCGCCCGGGTACCCCCCGCATTTTTTTTTCAGATAAGTTTTAACGTACGTTTTTCTGCTTTTTTTTTTTACTTCGCTTATTCTTAGGTTTTAATTAATAACCCCCAACCCCGCGCGACGACACACACCTCCAAACACTCGGGCAATGCCGGGTACCCCCGCTCATCTATATATATATATATATATATATATATATATATATATATATATATATATATATATATATATATATATATATAAGCGAAAATGTGTGTATGTATGTATGTTTGTATGTATGTGTGTGTGTGTCCGCTAAAAATGTCGACACACGGAACAAAAATTCACAAACTTGGTATAATATTGAATCTCTACCCTTCGGACGACAAATATCGATTTTTTTGGCTCATTAGGATAAGTCTAAGAGTGTTTGTTTTGTGTTTTCTTCTGCCAACCCCACCAAAGGTGACATTTTTTCGTTTGTCATATGTATTTAAGTAGTAATAATCTGATCTAATGATATTTATACCAAAAATTTAAAAAAAAAACGCTTAGTCATGTCACGTGACGTGACGTCGCAACTCAGTAATGGCGATGCCTGAATTCAATGTTTTTATTAACAGATTCTTACTTTCTTATATTAGTTAAAATATGACCTGATTCTATTTAGAGGGAGGAAGGTGGGCGGCAAAATATGAGTTAATCAGCGTTTGTTTACTTACACATGGGACGGCTTGAATTCGAAGAACAGATACTACTCTTTGAACTTAGCCAAAAGACCAAGTAACCGTCTTATACAGCTTAATTATTTACCTAGCAGTATCTTCTATTATAAAAAAGATGCATGATTTATGTTTATCTATTACTACATTGAGACAAGATGTCATATTCCAAAAATCACATCTGAACTAAAACATTATTATTTAGAAGACCATCAATGATTTTCGAGTGACGTTTGCTTCTCTACAGCTTGACATGCAAATAATGACCTCCTCCTTATTTTTCTTAATGGGGGGGATACACCCGGTTTAATTCTAGGGACAGATACTACACTTTGATCTTAGCCAAAAGACCAAGTAAAAAAAATGATGCGTACTATATATTTATTCCAGACATAATACATCGCTACACTGCTGATTCCAAATCCTTTAAAAAAAAAACATTATTATTCAGAAAGCGATTCTTAGTATTTGGAGTTTATGTTTTTTTTTATATAATCTTCAGTTTAGGAGGAAGGGTTTTAAGGAATGCATATAAAAGTATTATGTACTAGCAGTTACCCGACGTTGGTGGAAATACATTGAATGTTTCCTAGCAGAATACACAGCTTTGCCTGGGATCGGATAAGATTGGTTGATATATGTACTAGCCCAATACCGGCGTCGCCCGGGATTCTATTAAATAGTTGTACTCGCAAATTACTCGACGTAGCCCAAATTAATCCTCGAGCAATCCACGCGTTATCGCTTCTGGAACGGTGTAAACAACCTGGAAATCAATCTGGCAGACACCTTATGCATATGCAAATGATAATGAATGATAGTTTCCACAGACCCTGCACTAATCTTGATATCTTGGGCTATTTAGCGAAAAGTAATGCGCCGATCTTCCAAAATGGCAGCCTCAACTTTACGGACAGCTGCCTCATTTATGGCAGAAGGGAGGCAATTGGTCTGGGAGCTGTTTCCACAGTCTCACGGTCACGTTTGAATTCACGATGCGAGCGTTTTACAAGGTCATATGATGGGACATTATCACCATAAGTTTCTTTCATTTCATCAAATGTCTTTTGTGGTGTGCTTCATCTCAAATACAAAAACCGGATCACTGCTCGACATTCAACAGGCTCCATTTCACACCTGACTCTGTGCAAACACCTGTAAAACAGAAACCATATTGCGTTCAGAGCTGTAATTTGCAACATCATCCGTATGGACATAAATCATTGAACATGCAAAATTTTAGCAAGATCAGACAAATGGAAGTGGGTCAGGGGCATTACTTACTGCACGCCCCTCGTAGTGTCTCTTTAATATGCATATAATCGTGTGTATATAATTAAGGTCTTATATTTAGTACTATTTCTCGGCTTCGTCTAGTTCCTTATTGTCGTTGTGCATTTGTGTGAGTGCGAGTGTGTTGGGGACAGTAACTACAGGCAAACATATAACATTTAATACAAAAATTGTTACTAGATAAAGTCTAAGAGTGTTTTTTTTTCCTTTTATTTTGACAGCAGAAAAAAAAACTTCCATTAATAGCTCCTGTCCGTTCGATTGGCCCCAAAGCTTAAATGAACAATAATCATGAGGTTTCGGTTATATTTCAGATTGCTTGCCCTGATTATGCTCCTTGTTGACTTATTGTACGCTGGTCTTGGTCTACCCGTACCCCCTTTGCCAGTCACAATGACATGTCGTTAGTGGGTCAGCCATCTCACTACCTTGCCCTGATTTTCCTGTGGTGAATTCTGCCTCGGGGTGTTTTTGAGCATCAAGTCATTTTTTTTTTCAAATTGACAATGCCCACATACTTGTCTCTACCAGGGTATTTTTCAAGCATGCCCTCTTCTCTACTTTGTTCCAGGTATAGTAAGCAAGGAATTTTTTTACCACTTACTACTTGCCAGGGCTCTCTGTCTTTAGGTGATTCTTTCGGAAGGGGGAGGGGATCTTTAGTGTAAACTTTGATAACCAAATGTGCCCCACTCTGGTTTTGGGGTTATGTCGAGGCTTTTAAAGTTGGCATTCGGAAGTTAAGTGGCCTATTTCTCCGCAGTGCCAGCATGGTGGGCTCTTTTCGGCTACGATGATTGGTAATTTCTCTTCGCCAACTTCCAAACATAAGGGGATGTTAGCGAAGTTTTCTTTATCTATAAGGTTGTCTAATGACAAAGTTCCATTGAATTCGTCACAGGAGATGGATACTATTTGTCCATATTTTAGCAGGAAGACGCCTAAATATTCAGCAGTTACATAATGCAGGACATGAAATATGGACACTGTTGTCCGACGTTTGCCCGTATATCAGATCTCAAAATATAGTTCGTAGTTATGATTTCTTGTTGCGAAAGTGTAATGCAGTATTGATCCGAGTTAAAAAGAGCGTTCCTGGTGGTATACCCTTTGCACTTAATTAGTGTTTGTGCTCTGTATATAATGGTAGCTAAGAGCGTATTAATAATGTCAGCTGAAACTCTAATAATGTTTTTAGTTTTTTTTTCGTACAACAAAGAAGTAGGTCCACATATAGGCATTTCTAAGTTACTTAATGGAGGCATTGTTTAGCTTTTTCAATAAACTCATCGACATTATTTTTAATTTTCGGCCGCTTACTCCAATTGTTTGGAGCAACCTCTTCCTGGTCCATAGTTGACTTTGTAGGATCCTAAGGCATCTGACTAGCTGCGGCAGCCATAGCCGACAGTTAAAACAGCAGGAAATAGTCCAAAGAAGGTTTTAACAGTAAAACAAGTCCTAATGGATAACAACCACAGCAATTACAGGAAAAACAACAGCAGCAATATCAACAACAACAATAGGAATAGTAGCGCAGAGAAAACAACTTACCTCCCAGACGAGTAATGGGGGGGTAGATATTTAATTGCTGCCCACCACAGCAATATTTGGCACAAGGCCGGAAGGCGGGGTCCCAGCAGGATCTCTTAAAGAAGGGGAACTGCTGCAATTGTAAACCTTGCCTGAGTAAGCTGTCGGCATCCCCCGGCAGTGAGCGATAATCTTACTCCTCCGGAAAGCCCAGTTGGCAAGGCCTGGGAGGGTGGAACTCCTAGGTATTACCCAGGCGGTGTACCTCAGTCCGAGAGGTGCTGGGTCGGTTCCCGGCCCCTTACCTGTCGGGATGAGTGTCAAGTAACGAATCCTTGACCAGTCCTTCTACCCTGTCTCCCTGCAGCTAAAGGCGCTAGGAAACCTTCCCCATGACGAGTAATGGGGGTATAAGACGAATGAATTCGCCAATGATTTTTAAATCCACCGGCTGTGCTAAACAACCAATGAACACCTTCCAAAGTTACAATAAAAATTGTCGAATTTTGGATTCAATCAGTTCGCCGTTAACTACACCATGGACCGCATTTGATTCTTGGCCGCCATCTTGTTTACTGCCAATTACACTAAGATTGTGATCCGAACTACGCCGTCATCTTTGTTCAACATAATGTCTCAACACATAACATACTTAAAAAGAATAAACAACAACGTCGAGTTTTTTTATAAACAAACACTGTGAACTAATTCAATTCAACTACTTCCATCGTTGAGCTGTACTGAATTGAATTATGACATTGTTAATATGGCACTCCATTTTGTTTTGTATCAATTGTTGTCTATTTGTACGAGAATTTACTTAACCCCCATTTATCGGTGTATCGCTCTTTCTTTGTGATTTGCTACTCTTTTTTTTTAAACTGTGTACACCACTTATCACGGCCTGGAAGACACTCAGGGGTAAGGGTTATTGCAAGTACATTACGTTAGTGTGGAGATTTGATGACGTGTTTACTAAAGGGGGAGGTTCATTAGGAATTTGTTAACGTTGGACTTGAACACATCCAAGTTGTATTAAGGTGGGAGGTAGGCAAACGGAACAGGGTTCCACAGGCGTGCAGTTTTAAGAAAGAAACTACTCCATAGTATCTTTGTGTTAGTCTCTTCCTTTTTAAATCTCTCTAATCCTCTCCCAAGCCTATCAATTTACCCTTCCTTCACAGCACTTTTATTTATTTATTTAAATGTAAATCCATAGAAACGTAAACATTGCTCCGCGCCGACTATGGTAAATTATACTTTTTCCCCTCTAAAATTTTAAATATTCACGTACATTTTTAATTTCTAAATGTTTTTGTCTGATGAGATAAATAAGGATCGAAATGCTGTGTACATCGTAGCAAGATATGACTGTATTCACATAAAATAAAATAAAACAACTATATATAATTATGTGTGTCCGTTTAGGTGTGCATATATGTGTGTGTTTGTGTGTATGCATGGATGTATACGAGGGTACTACTATTTTGGTGTGTGTGTGTGTGTACGTGTGAAGTGTTGTTTTATGTTTAGTTATTATTTTCCATGTGACTTGGATATGTGCATCATTATGTGTATAGATGTATGCATATGCATGCATCATTATGTGTATAGATGTATGCATATGCATGCATCATTATGTGTATAGATGTATGCATATGCATGTATAATTATGTGTATAGATGTATGCATATGCATGTATTAATTTGAATGGGTTTGTGTGTATATATGCATACGTATTCGTGTTAGCATATATATCAATATACACATATATATATATATATATATTAATATACAGTTCTAGTCAAAATCATAATACCACTTAAGAAATTAGTGTTTGCGCATAATATCGAATTTTTAATCAAACAAATGTAAGAAGCCACCAGACGTACCCCTCCACCGTACTGTATACCGATACTCTATGGCTGACTGGGATAGCTTCCGTAAATTTATATCTGATTTAACTCTGCACTCAATGTTTAAAAAGGAAGTGTCCTCTATAGTATCAGATCTGACCGAATGGTTAATTGTAGGCATAGACCAATTCATACCATCTAAAAAATTCCAACAACAACCTTACAGCCAGCCATGGTTCTCCCCAGAATGTGCTGCTGCTATCGCGCAGAGAAATCACTTTTTTCCATAGCTACCAACGTAATAGATGCACTGAGACTAAAGCTGCTTTCAGGACTGCAATCAACCACTGTAAAAGCGTAATAAAATGCAAGAGAGATATATGCCCAGTCTGTTAAATACAAAGTAGCTGATAAGCGGCTTTGTTCCCACCAGTTTTTGCAAATAAAAAATAGGATCCTGAACAGAACTGTGCGTTCTATCCGAACAATTATCAATGGACCAGAGGTCATCTCGACAGCGTCAGACAAGGCCAAACTATTTGCTAAGAACTTTGCAGCTAATTCAATCCTATGCGACGAAGGGCATCAACTCATCATATTTCCTCCTATAACACAGAACAAGCTAGGTAACATACAAATATCCGTGCATGAGGTCGCCAAGCTAATCAAGAACCTAGATTCCAGTAAAGTAACTAGCCCTGATTGCATCCCGATTATAGTGTTAAAAAAGCTTCAACAAGAACTTGCTCCCATACTTACGAAACTGTTTAAGCGCTGCCTTAAGGAGAAGTGCTTTCCGACGCCATGCAAGACCTCATCAGTTTGCCCTGTATTTAAGAATTCAGGTGATAAGTCATCTTCCTCTCACTACAGACCGACGAGTCTCCTGTGTGTTATGAGTAAGTTGCTGGAATCCATATTAAATAGAGAAATAGTCAACCCCACACCAGAAATAACCTTCTTTGTGACACACAATATGGTTTCCGTTCTGCAAGATCTACCACAGATTTGCTGACCGTTATATCCGACAGGATTAGCGAATCTCTTGACAAAGGGTTCCTTTTCTAGGGCAATTGCTCTTGACATATCAAAGGCCTTCGACAAGGTATGGCATAAGGGTTTCTTCACAAGATTTTCAGCTACGGTATAACTGGAAATGTTTTCTCACTCATTAAATCGTTTCTCCCCGGTACACTCATAAGAGTAGTGGTAGATGGACAACAATCGAGGCCTGAAATATAAATGCTAAAGACACTCAGGGGTCAATCCTAGGCAAAACCCTCTTCCTGATCTACATCAATGACCTCCCTAAACACATACTTAAATCATTCGTTTTCATCTATGCTGATGACACGACAATCTACGGCAAACCATCAAAGGCCGTAAATGACAAAGTTCTCTCTGATTCTCACTACTCTGATCTCTAACGTGTTGTTCAGCGGGGGAAGATGTGGCTAGTTACCTTTAATGCATCCAAAACCATACTCCTATCCTTACATCATCAACGCTCTGATCCCCATCTGCCATCAATTGTGATGGATGGCTCTCCTTTGAGCGAGGCCCATATTTTGATAAGCTTCTGGGTTTGACCTTTACTCCTGATCTGAAATGCTGCACGTACATCAAGTATGTTGCCAAGGCCGTTGGAAGGATAGTGAGATCCTTCTACCGCTCCAGAAGATATCTCACTACTGATGCAATTCTCTTTCTATATAAAAGCCAAGTACATCCAAGGATGGAATACTGTTGCCATATCTGGGCAGAAGCTGCCAAAAACAGCCTATCATGCCTTGACAGAGTACAAAATAGACTTCGTGGCTTAGTTGGGGATGCCCTTTTTCTCTACCCTGCAACCTCTCTCCCACAGAAGTAGTACATTATGTTAGTGTTGAGATTTGATTATGTGTTTACTTAAGGGGGCGGTTCATTAGGAATTTGTAAATGTTGGACTTGAACAAATCCAAGTTGTAGTCAGGTGGGGGGCAGGCCGACGGAACAGAGGTCCACAGGCGTATATATAATTATATATATATGTATATATATATATATGTATATATATATATAAGCATATTTACACATTTATGAAAATAAGTAATTTAATCAGTGCATTATATGTAATATAAACACGTACAATTATATTCAATAATTGGCTGTAGAAACGCATATAGAAATACACATTTCCACGTTCTACCCAATGAAAACACAAGATTTGAACAACAGTATGAGTCACAGATTTAATATCGTCATTTCCTTAGATAAAGCTACGCATGCATCTTGCCATGATAACCATCGTTCATTGAAGATCTTTTAGAGATTCGAATGGAAACGCAACTAGCGTGCACTGCAACCTCCATTAAACGAGATAACTATCAATCAGAGTAAAATAAAATCGAATTGGCTCCATATAATTCATTCTGTTCAGTCATATTGATCGAGTTCATAAGACACAATGTATTTACTGGCAGTTAGTTTGCTTTCTTGCCACAGTTGTGAACAACTGAGCTGAGCACCGCCGTTACTATTCATAATCATCGGCACAAAAGAAGATAAGGTTAACAAGTACGCATTATAAGCGTAATAACGTATGACGTTTTTTTCATCACAATTACATCACAATAGTAACAGTAATTTAAAAAATGGATTGATAAGGTTTTATATTTCTTCAAATGCAGTATATAGCGTTTCGCAGTGGCAATTAAAAATATCTATATAATGCAGTAATGTGAAACTAGATATATTATACATGTAAAATTACGTCCCTATGTTTGCTGATATATATATATATATATATATATATATATATATATATATATATATATATATATATATATATATATATATATTGGGGTGTTGTGTGCGGGGTGTAGTTTTGAGGTTATTTATGAGGGTTTTTGAAGCATGAAAAACGATGTTCGTTTTTGTATGTGATATTTTTATTGTAATTTTTTTTATATTTCAAGTTGACCTCTGCTTTTGGTAAAAAAAATGTCGAAATAAAAAAAACAAGCGTTGAAAGAACTGGTAATTTGTAGTGTAGAAGCGTCACTTCCCAGCAATCATGTTCGAAAAAGTTCACGTGACATATTTTAGCCGTTTGTGGAAGGAGATTGTGTTTTTTTTAATATGTTTTATGTTGCAACGTAAAAGCGTTTAATTCAAACGGCAAAAATGAAACGCAATTGATTTGAATTTTAAACGGTAAAAATAATTTAATTATTTTTTATGAATAATAATAATACCACTACTGAAGATGGCAGATGTAGAGCTAATGTCGGCTTTTTAATGATGAGATATCTTCTTCAATAAAGATGGCAGACATGATAGGAACGAACATCTATAAACTAATAAATAAGTAAATAGGTTCGCTTGAAATATCAAAAAAAATCACAATAAAAGATTATATACAAAAAGTAACATGATTTTTCATGCTTCAAAAAAACCTCATAACCTCTAGATCACTTCCCTAGAAACATACGTTGACTTTAACATGCTATACATATATATATATATATATATATATATATATATATATATATATATATATATATGTATATTTTTATATATATATACTTCAGAATAGTTTTTATTTAACAATCAGTTTTTATGGAACCGTGAGATTGTAGGTTTACAAAATATTACTGGCAGTAATATTCTATAAGTTATCCCATCTAAACAGGAATTGCTCGATATGCAAGATAGAGCAAATAAATTAAATTGTAATTCAATGAAGTAAAAAAAAAGCTAATTAAATGAAATGAGTGGTTGACTTTCATATTACTGAATTTTGATTATTCTAAGCAAGACAAAGAATGCTTTAGAAAATTAATCTTTTTAACCTATAGGGTTTCAATGTCTACCATCTAATCAGAGGAGAGAAAATATTAGCAAATAGTTATAAAGTTATGTACCCTATTTGATAAAGTCAGTTAGACATGGAAAGTCAAAGTGAAAATATTGCATTTATCAGAAGTCCTGTAGCAGGAAGATTTGAAGAAAAAGGATATAAATGTTTTTTCTTAGAGCCAGCATGCTTGGTAAAATCCAAGTTATACGTTCTCCACATCCGTTTGGTAATAATGCCCAAGTTATATATTGGGTAATCCGCATAGCTGTGAAGATATCTGAATTGGGCAAATGCTTGTATAAATTTGTTTGTGGGCCCAGCAATAATAATTAAAAGTCTGGTGGAAACCTTTTCATTAGACGTCTATATTATTCTTAGAGGGGCAAAGCGGTAGGGGGAGTAGGTAGTGGTAAGTGGTAGGAAGGTGAGTGAAACCTATGTGCATATTCATTCCAATATACACATGAACACACATATACGTACATACATACACCCATACACATACAAAGACATATATATATATACATATACACACATATGTATAAACATATATATACACATACATATACATACATAAACATACATACATATACATAAGTAGATATCTCTTCAAATAGAATTCCAAGAATCATAAATTTGACCGGTCGCTTAATTGATGTCAGGTCGTGTACTAGATATAAAGACTTAGTACAGGAAGGGAAGAGGAGGAGCAAGGAGAATATAGAGATGAGAACAAAAAACAAATACAAAAATAAAAATAAAATAAAAATATGGGCCAAATACGTAAATGGAATAATTCGTTTTTTCCAGATTTTTCCTATTTTCATCTCAAATCTCATTGTCAGTTTAAATCGTATTTGTTCCGTCCACTCAAGTTATATATACTGCTCATGAGGTGCTAATTAATATTAATTTCATACGTATCTATATTTCACTTAGATATGAGGATTGACATAAGGTTCAGAATATAATAATGTTTATGAGCTAATTGTGAAACCAATTCTGAGATTATTGATGGTACGTGTTATCTTTATTTTATGATCCTTCCGGTAATAGTTCAATGCTAAATAAGCTGAAACAAAAGTAATAAAGTAATAATAATACCCTACTGAAAAACGTTTAAAATCAGTAATATTCTTTTTCTACAAATCCTCCTGCTACATGACTTCTGATAAATGCATTATTTTCACTTTGACTTTCCATGTCTCACTGACTCAAGCAGATAGGGTGCATACCTTTATAACTATTTGCTAATATTTTCTCTTCTCTGATGAGATGGTAGACATCGAAACCCTACAGGTTAAGGAGATTAAATTTCTAAAGCATTCTTTGTCTTGCTTAGAATAATCAAATTTCTTTGACATGGAACTCAACCACTTCATTTCATTTCAATGAGAATATATTTTCAATTCATTGGATTACAATTTAATATATATATATATATATATATATATATATATATATATATATATATATGTGTGTGTGTGTGTGTGGGTGTGTGTGCGTGTGTGTGGGTGACTGGGTGTGTATATATACATATACATACATTCATATATATATGATTTTAGAAAAAAATTATATATATATATATATATACATATATATATATATATACATATATATATATATATATATATATATATATATATATATATATTCGACTATGAACTCTTAACCGGATAGGCCCATTTTAATCATAGACGATATGCTTAGATGTCTGTCAATGTTTTTTGATAGAGTTTGTATCGTGATTTTCAAGATTCTGCATGAGGGTGTCTTCGAATATCGAAAAAATCTGATAAATAGAAGGCAGATGTAATCTTGAGTAAAAAAACAACTTATATGGTTTCACGTTACAATTGTATCTGAAGAAATTTTATAATCAGACACATCAAAAGGGCCGAAATATATGAGCAACAATGCCTTTTTTTATATCAGAGCAGCGTGTTTGAAATAAATGTTTTAATGAAACAACAAATTATACAAAGATTATATATTTTTCAATTAAAAATAAGGCAATTATTCCCGCACATGCAGAAAAATGTACCTATAAAAAAGGCACATCTTTTATTTGACAGAACACGTTCTGAATAAACGTTTTCTATTAAAGCTTACAGTCGTATCATGGTGATATACTTTTGCGTCTGACAAAAGTCATTATATATTAAATATTTTTTTTTATGAAATAAATAGCATGTTTTCTGTAGTCCAACATCAGTTACAATGCAGTTTACACCAATCCCCCGTTAGTAGATGTGTAAAATATTTTTGCGAAGTATTGTGATAGGTCACAAACTAGAGAAGGCAAACACTCATTCAGAGAAGCAGAGCAGGGGAACAAAACAAAGAAACAATATTACTCACAACTTTATAAAATTGCTTGTTTATTGTTAAACCATACTCCTATTTTCCATCCCTGGGTTTTATACTTAGCTCGGTGATGCCTAATAACAGAACAAATAGTATTCGTCTAATATTTTTCTGAGTCAATTCAAACATGTTCTTTTAAAAACAACACTAAACTTTTGTGCGGTCTTGTATATTAAGCAATTATCTCATATAAAATATTATCTCCTTTTCTTCTCTACTCTAGTCTCTAGATAAATAAAATGAACTAATTTTTCCTGTGTGAGTTTAACACTAATAGGATTAAAAATCAAGATATTATATGCAAATGTAATGTGCACAAAATTAAGCGCAGGATCTGAGGTGTGCTATAGGTATATTACCCTTACCCTTCCTCGATAACCGTGCCTTCCTATATTTTTTCCTGCGGGAGTTCACTGCTAAAACCGGTTAGAATCAATGAAAGTTGTAAAACCATTTTTCTCTATTAAATTCCTTCTACTCCTGCTACTACTTTATACCGATGAGAACGCGTGCACAAGAAACAGTATGACGTACACCGGTTTGGAATAATAAAGGGGTATTTAACCCATTTTACTTTTTTTTCTATTTATTCGCTTCTCTCCTATATAAAAATAGAATTACGGTCCTATTAACTTTGTCATTTTGCCTTCTTGCTTTTTTTTCTTAAACATAGAACATAAACTGCGTGACTTTATTTATTTATTAGTACTTCCACTAAAACTTTCTATTAAATAAACAAACATTTCTTAGTAAACATCTATCATTCGAACGCAAGGATACTGTGATATGACTTGCATTTTACTTAAAAAACAAAAAAATAAATACATTAATAAACGCGCGAAACGTCCGATTAAGTTTCATAGTTTCGTTGTGCATTTCTTTCTTCCGTAAAACCCACACTGCAACACTTCCAAGTTTATACTTCCGGTTTCGAGGACTCCAACGAGGAATCTAACTATGAGCTTCATTTATTACTGGTTTCAACTACGCATTTTTTTTACCTCATATCTCATTTTTTTAGAAATTACTATTACAACGCAACTATATCGTGAAATTACTTGCATTATACTGGAAAAGTAAAAAAAAAAACAAGACAAATTTACGATGCAACGAGATTGTGAAATTACTAGCATTAAACTTGAATATCAAAAACAAAAACAATAACATAAACTGCGCGGCTACTCGGTTTTTACTTCCGGTTTGGACGGCACAAATCGACGATTCTCACTATGAGCCATTTACTATTTCATTTTATTATTTACATATTTAGATCATCTAATTACTTGCATTAAAATTGAATAACAAAAACTAAATAAAGACCCAGATAATATGTCAGATTAAGATCAGAAAATGATAATTGCTTTTTTTGTTACTAAATAATTATGTACGTGTTTAAATTAATATTTATGAATCCTTATTTTCACTAACGAAATTACATTTGCTATATTCTGAGTTTCCCACAACCTTTTCGTCAAACCCTTTCTATTTACTGTACCGATTACTCGGCTCGAAAAACAGTATTTAGCTGCATCTTTACAACATACAGCTGCTGGCAAACACCGTTGATTACGTTACGCTCATAAAGTTGGTTCAAACTAAAACAACTCGGACACTGTTTTAGATAGTTTTTAACTTATTTACCTAAAGTTAACATATTCAACAGAGTCGGCGATAATTTTTTCTCCAAATACATACATACATACACACTTTGTTCTTCGAGATGAGTAAACATTTTACATTAAATAAAAACACTAACATATCAAACCATCACTTACTGCTACAAAACGACTTCCTACATTTTCGTATTTTTGGTGGGACTCGATTGCTGTACTAAGAATATTGGAAACATGCATTTTCTCTTTGTATTATATTTCCTATTACGCCAAGTTGTGTCGCAGCAAAATGTGGCAGGGTAAAAATGGTATCTAATAGTATTTTGTTAGAACGTTAATGTGTGTGTGTCATAATATATAACTTCCGAGCATATATAATGTATGCAGAACAATCGAAAATTAATCCAAAAATCAAAAGACGACTCCGAGGTTTTTAGTTCAAATAGCAGACTTTATTGATTATACATACTGATAACGTATTGAACCTCGATTTAAATGTATTTAAGATCGTCTTGATGTGGAAAAACTCTGCTGGAGAGAAAATGTAAGCATGACGTCACCCTAATTAGGCACATCAAACAATACCTTTCAAGTAGTAAGAAAAAAACGGTGGTAAGTAATTGTCCGAAGTTAATATATATATATAACTATATATATATTTTTATATATATATATATATATATATATATATATATATATATATATATATATATATATATATATATATATATAGTCATTCAAATACAGTACTGTTCACCTGTATGACAGTTTAGCAGTGCGGCTAAACAGGGAAAGACTGAAGCTAAGATCGACACTCGACCGCCCAGATGAGTGTCAAGGCTTCTCACTATTACGCTATGCGGCTAATGTTGTATGAGTAATGAATTTACAATGTTTAAACATCGTTCAAATGGCTCAACTTGATTGGTTTACACAAAGAGCGTCGGTTAATACGCTAATGGAACTTTGTATATCACTTTTCAATATGCTCAACTCAAGATAGGGAGCATTGAAGTCATCCACATTAAGCACTGTTTTGTGGTTTCACAGCTCATCGTTACGGCAAGATTTGCAACTGACACAATTATATATATATATATATATATATATATATATATATATATATAGCTTATCTATATATATATATATATATATATATATATATATATATATATATATATATATATATATACATATGAGGAATAATCGCGTTGAAACACCGGTTCTCGTCAGATCACATCGAAGCGAAAAAACTAGGAACTCGAGACTTCTGGAAAATCTACAACAGTGTAGTAAATAACGGGCAATCAACAATTCCCCCGCTAACCAACAATCACGAGGCTGTCTCCTCAGCAACTGACAAGGCTAACATGCTTGCCAGTCGGTTTGCCTCAAACTCCACACTGGACCCTTCACACTACCTGACTTTCCTATGCGGACAGACGCTACATTAGACGATCTGAAAACCACCCCTGCTCAGGTGCATGCTATCATAAAAACACTTGACACCTCAAAAACATGTGGACCCGATCTTATCCCAGCTGTGCTATTAAAAAAGTGGTCAGCCGAAGTAGCTCCAGTTCTCTCCAAACTCTACAACAAATGCCTTAATGAAGCTTGTTTTCTGGGCTGTTGGAACACTGCTTCTGTTGTACCAGTATTCAAGAATTCTGGCGAAAGGACAGACCCATCAAATTATCGCCCCATTAGCCTCCTCCCACTTTTTGCCAAAATATTTGAGACCATAATTAACCATGCTCTAGTCCATCATCTTACAGATGCTAAACTACTGACTGACAAACAATATGGATTTAGACAAGCCAGTTCCACAGCAGACATCCTAACTGTGATCTCTGAACTATATACCATTCACTGGACAAAGCGGGGGAGGGCAGAACGGTAGCTCTAGATATATCTAAGGCTTTTGACAGGGTATGGCATGAGGGTCTGCTCAGTAAAATCAGATCATACTGTATCACTGGTAGAATACTTAACATAATTAAATCGTTCTTAGATAAGAGAAAAATCCAGGTTGTCCCCGACGGTCGTACATCTAAACAATATGATATAAATGCGGGGGTGCCCCAGGGTTCTATCCTTGGACCTATATTGTTCCTGATATTCATAAATTATCTCCCCGACAACATTGCCTCTGAGATGGTTATATATGCTGATGACACTACACTCTATGGCAGGCACCACAGGAAGATTAATGAACACATTTCTAAAGAAATGGCAGAAACACTAGAGGACGACCTCAAATCTGTAGTGGAATGGGAACAAAAGTGGTTGGCCGCGTTCAATGCTGCCAAGACTAAACTAGTTTCATTCAATAATTACAAGAAACCCTCTCTACCACCCATAGCAATGGCCAACGACTCTTTATCTGAGAGTCCATCTTTCAAACTCCTTTGCTTAACGTTCACAGGAAACATGAGTTGGAACAATTACATTGAAGGCATTGCCAGGGCCGCTGCAAGAAAGGTGGGCTCTTTCTGCAGTGCTAGAAACTACTAACACCCGAAAGTATCCTGTACCTCTATAAGGCCACCATTCGCCCATGTATGGAGTATTGCTGCCACATCTGGGCTGGTGCATCTGCTACTAGTCTCTCGCTCCTTAACAAGGTTCAAAAGAGAGTCGCAAACCTGATAGGCCCTTAACTGGCATCTTAGCATCAGCCTCTGTCCCATCGACGAAATGTTGCCTCCCTCTGCCTTTTCTACAAGTATTTTAGTGGTGAATGCTCTGACGAACTGCAATCACTTCTGCCCCCACGACGTGAGCACCCTCGACAAACCCGAAAGGCTGCTTAATCCCACCCCCACACTGTAGAGATCCCTAGATGTAAAAGATCTTTTTACTCCAATAATTTCTTCCCCAGAACCGCTAGACTCTGGAATTCCATTCCAGGTCCCTGCTTCCCCAACAGTACTGACGTGCATACGTTCAAGTGTAACGTGAACCGACACCTTGCTGCCCAAATCCCTACATAGTACCCCAGTAGTTGTTGCCCCTGACAGTAACCCCCTACACCAAAGTGGCAATTTGCCTTGTTTGGGGTGAAAATGTAATAAAAAAAAAGATCACCGAAAGTAACAAACGTTGAGTCTGGTTAGTATCAGATGGTGACTATTTGGGAATTGTAAGCGATGTATGTACTCTCCGGCTACTTCGGTATTTGTTCCTAGTCGTCCTCTACTTCACTTGCCACTGATATAAAAAAAATTCGTCTCAGGAGAGATATGGTTGTAGATTTCGCAGCTCCTGCCACAAAAGATTCACGCACAAGTAACCCTTCGTGGGTATTAATTGTATGTACAAGACTGAAGTCTTGTTAGATTTATTTACCTGCGTAGTACTGAAAATTTCATTACAATATTAAGCATTTATTTTAGATATAAATTACAATATACATTTTCCGCTTCAATTTACATTTCCGTAATTTTATGCATCTAAAAAGTTGTTTTTTTTAAACAGTATAAACTTTATTTTCTATGCTTATTACTTTTAGCAAAAAAGATGCAAACCAATCAAATTATTTACAATTTTTTGCCCTGGGGAGATTAATACACCTCAAAAAAGTCATGTTTATAGGAAATATATTTAATAAATTGTTGTCTTTGTTTTCACAGAATAAAAGAATTTATCGATAAAGATTAACTTTTTCAAATCATAAACTTTAGATACACAATTTGTTATTATTTTGTGCTCTCTTGCATGTTGAGCAATTTTCTTGTATAACATATTATATCTAATGATATTTTGTTAGAACGTAAATCTGTGTATGTGTGTGTGTTTCTGCGTGTGTGGGTCTGTGATTTCTTCTTTTTATCGCATAAATTAATATACGAATCCATAATTTCATACCTATATTTTCAGTAATTACTTCAACAATGTTCAATACAGATGTAGAGCTAGGTAGTAATTTATGCAAATACATATGATTATTAAGCTACACAAAATAATCCACGTTTCATCCTCATGAGAATTCGTCAATCTTATGCTAAACTTGTGGTTTACGCGCATTTATATATATATATATATATATATATATATATATATATATATATATATATATATATATATATATATATCACATGCTGTAATATATATATATATATATAGAGAGAGAGAGTGTGTGTAAATGTGTGTATAGATATATGTGTGAAAGTTTAAATACGAAAACAAATACAAATACACAAATCAAATTCTAACGTATTCTTAAATACGAATATAATAAAATTTACTAGTACAGAAATAGAAAGTTATTTACGCCTTAAACAATCCTGTACCTTTACAAAACAGCTTTCGTCCGTGTACGGAGTACTGCTGCCACAGGTGGGTTGGTCCATCTGCTACTAGTCTCTCGCTCCTGGACAGAGCCCAAAAGAGAGCCGCCAACGTAATAGGTCCCGAACTGTAATCTAAACTTCAGTCCCTGTATCACTGACAAAATTTCTATCCCTCTGCCTGTTTCACAAGTGTTTTAATGGTGGATTCTCTGACAAACTAAAATACCGTGCACCCCCTCGACGAAAATACCCCCGACAAACCAGACAAGCAGCGAAGTCCCTATCTATATAGTTCACACCCCCATAGTTAAGAAAGGCGTTTTACTCTAATAGTTTATTTTTCCAGAACTGCAGGACTATGGGATTTTCTTACGGTTTCCTGCTTCCCCAACTGTACTGACATGGAGAAGTTCAAGTGTAATATGAAAAAACATCTTGCTGTTAACCTCACTACCTAGTACCCCTGCAACTTAGGTCCTTGATAGTAACCTCTACATCAAATTGGCAACGCGCCTTATTTTGTGTGAAATGTAAAAAGAAAAACAATAAAAACGCACACTGGAACGCAATCCGAATAAATCGGCAATAGAGATACGCTCTAATAATCCTTGCCCTACAGATTGGCAATCCTATGTTACCACTAGTAGCAGCAGTTATAGGAAAACCACTGTAATGAACGCACGAGTTTTGATAAGCGCGTTGATTACAAGGGGATATTTTACGATATATAGAGTTCAAATAATAATCAAAAAATACTGTTGAATAGTGTACACTCGCATTCTTTCAAATTTTAATCATTATACTGCAGCCGTAAAACAATTGTCTGATTAGTAACTGTTTGCTGAATATTCATGGGTGTATTATCATCAACAATTTTGTTTGTAAAAATATTAATTTATACATTAGTTATCGACCTGAGTTCAATTCCAAATGAAAACATACTTTCTTTCGAATCTCTTTCCACAAAACATAAAATCATATTACAATACGTAGCAGCCATCATAATTGCATTCAATTACGAACATTTGTTTTATAATACCATCGAAAGGAACGTTTATGTAAAATTCTCTACGGCATAATTATGAACTGTTTATGGTAATTGTCTTAAAAAGTACTGAAATCCAGCATCGATTTATTTAAAACCTAATTCAGATAATAAATACGCTGTTTTAAGCTTTTATTGATAAAAAAAACATTTAATAAAACTGTGTATATCTTTTCCATCAGCAAACAAAATAGTCATAAAATGCTAACGCTGTCGTTTTAATTGGACATTTTCCCTGGAAGCGAAATATATCGATGAATCTGATAAAATTGTAATTCAGTTAGACAAGGGAATGTATGTTGCCTATACTTATTCGCTATCGTTTATTATACACATTACGGTGATTTAAATCGTTTTATTTCCGTTGAGACGAATTAAAGAAAAACAGTCATAATCACATTTCATGAAAAAAAAAGAAAACGAAAATGCACACAAAATCTGGATGTATCAAAATATTTACAAAAATTAATATATATATATATATATATATATATATATATATATATATATATATATATTATATATATATACATATATACATATATATAAATAATTTGTTTATCATACACACATTATTAGCTTCATATGTTCATACATGCTTCAGTAAAGGTTCAATTCAAGGAAACATTTAATCAAACAAAACACACAGACTGGAAATTTTAACAGGTGGCAAGATTACAATTTTTTAGAGGATATTTGGGGGTGATGTACATTTGAAGGGAAGCTGCGAAGTATAGTTTAGTAATATGACAATCATGAATTTTGGAGGTGTGCTTAAGGGATTTGTTAGTACGAAATGTGTATTAATATTATTATTAGTATAGCCTTGTGGTATTATTGCCCTAGAATTTACATTTACAATTTCTTAGGTTGCTATATCGTGGTCGGTCATTTATTATGGGGACTTTTATTTCATTTTGACAAGTATCATTATTGATTATTAATTCTATTCATATTTATTCATTCCTCGTCTATTTTGTTTTCGTTAATTTATTCTTAGTTATAAAGACCTGGAAAAATATTGAATATAACAATCGAATCGGATAGGAACTGCTCGAACTTTGGTGCCGACGTTTAAAATAAAATATAAAAATAATACTGACTCCTCACTCTAATAACATTAGTCTCATAACCCCTAACTAATAATAGCGTACTTATTAAACAAGTTACGTAAGGTCAAATGAAATCGGATGCGGCATGGCTGGATTATCCACTAATTAATAACTATACTCACTAGAAACCAAGACACCCCGTATCAATAAGGACACCCACCTTATCATGAAAGCATACGGTAACATATTACAACTAAGCTAATTTTAAGGTAAGAGCCATCCCACTAGTAAAATCCATATGCATCACAAAAGCTCGCCGCTCATAACAAATAATAAGCAGAAATACACAGAAGTGCACTTTACATACTGTCGAATTTCACATTGGAAACATTTAAGTAAAATAAATATGGGTCTTTCACGCATTTAATTTAAATGTTTATAAGTACCTACAGGTCTATTAGAAAACGAGGCTATATTCGTAAAAGAACCACATAATTTACTCCAATGATACTTTACACGCTTCACAGTGAGATTATGCAGGTATCTTTCCAAGAATATGACTTAATACATGCTATTCATGCACATAGTTGTATATTTATTGTGTTGAGCTCCATTCCCGGGAATTAAACATATTAACCAATCCAATATATACATACTATGAGATAAAAAGCATGATTACCAACCAGAATGAATAAAAAATGACAATCATTGAACACAGTAACATATATATATATATATATATATATATATATATATATATATATATATATATATATATATATATATACATATATATATATATATATATATATATATCTCCTTGGAAGTTTTTATTTACTCTTAAAACAAGGCAATTTTTTATCATTCATTAGAAAACTACTTAGTCAATAAGTCATTTAATAACCTGCAATCACTGCAGCTCTCGAATACATTATAATACTAATGTAATTGAAACGATAATTAGTTGTTTACCAGGAACCACTTTATCGAGGATTTAAAAACAAACACTACATTATATTATGACTCCTCAGCACTGCTGATCAACCACAACCCCCTTAATCTTAAGAAGAATATATGTTGCAAATATTAGATCTACTTTCTTATTATTAATTAATTTAACTTACTTATTTATATTATACAAGTGAATTACTTACCTGTGGGTTTAATTATTTTCCAAATTAAAAATGATATACTTATGTTTTTTGACTTCAGCGTTATCGTTTATACATATAAGGTCATCTCAAATCACCGCCACCTAGGAAAATTATATGTTTAAATGTATTATTTAGTATTTGTGAAGATATTGAGTCCATGTAAATACAGGTTTGCCCCAAATTGTGCAGAATACTGTCACATTGGGATACATCTCCTTTTGAGTAATATTTTTTTCCTATTTGAAAATAACACTTTTCATTGAGATGACTTATAAAAAATTTCCAAAGAAACACTATGATTGATATTGTTATTTTTACACTAAATGGCTTTAGAGTTGTAAAAGTCGATATTCATAAGCTTAATCTACAGTATCCTTAAATTATCGTATAAGTTATACATATATATAGTGATTGCCACTTCTTGACAGAAGAATACCATTTTTCCCTTGCTTTATTGTTGGTTACTCATTCATTTGCATGTATTTTTGAAATCTTTGTTTGTTTTAAATTACATAAATATATATATATATATATATATATATATATATATATATATATATATATATATATACTTATACACACATACATATATATACATGTGGAGATGTGATCAAAATGAATCAATTCCTATTTCCTGTGGGAAGGAAGGTGGCCTTCCAACCAACTCTGCTCTTACACAGTCTGTTGCAAAAGTCACACTTCAGATGATATTGAGGGATGCCAACTGGTACTGCTCTACTTTGGACCCTTATATGACGCTTCAGACCTCCACTAGATTTACAGACCACAGAGCAAACAGAACTTCTGTGCTCTGGAATGTTTTCGCCATCAAAGAAAGATTGATATCCATGTGAACACTTGTGACTGGCTAGGTCAGCTCCTCATAAAGTCATGTTACCGCATTAATCACAGGTGTGGTTGTGCATGACATCCTCCGACAAACCTGATATTTCTGACATATATTTCTTCCGGACATCACGCTTCATTTATTCATGCTCATATTTTTTCTTCTCAAAACTATCACATCCATGATAGACCAAGGAGCGCCACTTTTTACGATTGTTGGAAGCACTTCCCCAAAAGAATGCGTTAATAGAAAAAGCTTTACCATTATTTTTGATGTTATCCTTAACGCGATTCCTCGGTTTAGGTTGCGGACGCTTTTCTTGTAATATTTCACCATAGAACAGACACTTTTTTTTTTACAAAGGCATCACCACATTATCAAGGCCAAGAGGCCACTCAAGGATAAGGGTTAAAGAGTGTACAGTAGAAATTGGTCAATATAGTAATCATTAGTAATGAAAATTTGGTAAATTTAATAACTTATATGGAACGGCTCATCAAGAACTTATTTACTTTAGACTTGAACACAACCATATTGTAGTCAGCCGGAAAGCAGGAAAACGGAAGACAATTCCAAAGGCGTGCAGTTCTAAGAAAGAAGCTTTGTTCATGGAATCTACGTTTATGTTTAGGCATAGATAAAAGGTAGGGGAAATTATTGATAGTGTTTACAGCTAGACGAGTGTTTCTTGTGAAAGTTTGGCGAGGGGGGACCATCGATTGAAGCTCAGTTGAACACTTTCCATGAAAATAACGATACATCAGAGAAAAACTCGCAACATCTCTTCTGTGAGATAGAGGTTGCAAGGAGGAGAAAAGGACATCTCCTACGAGGCTACGAAGTCTATTTTGAACTCTATCAAGGCAGGACAAGTCCTTTCTAGCAGCTCCTGCCCAGATGTGGCAAGAGTATTCCATCCTTGGACGTACCTGGCTCTTATATTGATAGAGAATAGCATCAGCGGTTAGATATCTACTGGATCGATAGAAAGATCCCACCATTTTTCCAGCGGCCTTGGCAACAGATTTGATATATGTGTTCCATTTAAGATCAGGAGTAATGTTCAAGCCCAGAAGCTTGTACAAAACTTGAGGCCTCCTGAAGACGAGAGCCATTTATTTCAATTGATGACAAATGTGGATTAGAATGTTGATGATGTAAAGAGAGAAGCTTGGTTTTAGATGGATTAAAAGTAACCAGCCAGTCCTTTCCCCATTGTACTACGTGCTCAAGATCAGAGGAGAGAGAATTGGAGAGAACTTGGTCGTTTACTGTCTTAGATGTCGTACCATAAATGGTAGTGTCGTCAGCATAAATGTCTACAAATGATGTAAGGATATGATTTGGAAGATCATTAATGTAGATCAGGAAAAGAGTTGGGCCCAGGATGGATCCCTGAGGGACACCGGCATTAATACTGTGAGCTTCTGATTTTTGCCCATCAACTACTACTCTTATGAACCTATCAGAGACAAATGATTTAATAATTGAGAAGATTTTTCCAGCTATACCATAGCTAGCGATCTTATGAAGTAAACCTTTATGCCATACCCTATCAAAGGCTTTTGATATGTCAAGAGCAATTGTCCTAGAAAGATTGCCACCGTCGAGAGATTTGCTAATCCTATGCGATATAACTGTAAGGACATCTGCTGTAGATCTAGCAGAACGGAAACCATATTGAGTGTTACTAAGAAGGTTATTTTTGTTGAGATGTTTGATTACTTCTGTATTTAACACATATTCTAGCAACTTACTCATGACGCACAGGAGACTTATTGGCCTGTACTGAGAGGGGGATGAGCGATCACCTGAATTCTTAAATACAGGGCATATTGATGAGATTTTCCAGGGAGATGGGAAACTATTCTCCTTAAGACAACGTTTAAACAGTTTTGTTAGTATGGGCGCTAGTTAAGGTTGAAGTTTTTTGAGTACTATAATTGGAATACCATCAGGGTCAGTTGCTTTACTCGAATCAAGGTTTTTGATTAGCTTCGCAACATCACGTACAGATATACGTATATCACATAGCGTGTTTTCTGATACAGGAGGAAATATTGGGGGTTGGCGGTCTTGGTCGCAAAGGGTAGAATTGGCTGCAAAGTTCTTGACAAAGAGTTTGGCTTTGTCTGATGCTGACGAGATTACCTCAGGTCCATTGATAATAGTTGGGATGGAGCACACGCTTCTGTTCAGGATTCTGTTTGCTATTTGCCAAAACTGGTGGGAACTAAGCCGCTGCTCAGCTACTTTGGACTTAACAGATTGAGCATACAACTCTCTTGCGTTCCTTATTACTTTCTTACAATGGTTGCTGGCAGTCCGGAAAACGGCTTTAGTTTCCATACATCTATTACGTTTAAAGCAGTGGAAAAAGTGAGTTCTGTGCGCAATGGCAGCAGCACATTCTGGAGAGAACCATGGCTGGCTGTTAGGTTTTTGCTGAAACATTTTAGAGGGTATGAAATGGTCAATACCTACGATTAACCATTCAGTTAGGTCTAATACTATAGAGGACACATCCTTTTTAAACATAGAATGCAGAGGTAGATCAGATATAAATTTACGGAAGCTATCCCAGTCAGCCTTAGTGTATCGATATACTGTACGATGAAGAGGTACGTCTGGGGACTTATTACATTTCATTTTTATCTTAATTGATACAACAGTGTGGTCGGAAGATCCAAGAGGCGACAGAACAGAAACTGAACATAGTTCAGGGCAAGTTGTGAGAAAAAGGTCTAGTAGGCTCGCATACTGGCCGTCATTATCGGGCACACGGGTAGGTTCCTGAACAATCTGAGTGAGGTCATAGGCAATGCAGAAATCATGACAGAACCTCCCCTCATCATCGGTCTTTTTTGAGTGGGTCAACCATTCGACGTTGTGAACATTGAAGTCTCCACATACGTGAATGTTAGCTGAAGGATAAGTAGAAAGGACTTGGTCAATTTTCTCAGATATGCTTTGAAAGATAGTAACTCCGCTGTTGTGGGGACGATAGAGAGTAAATATAAATGCAGTAGTGTGAGCTAAAGCAACCCGGAAGCACATATAGGGTAAGTTAGGATCTTCCCTGGAGATGTCCCTCCCACATGGAAAGATATCTTTAATATAGGCACATATTCCATTCCCATGGCGATCTTGGGGGTCAGATTTAGAAGTTAAGTTAGAGTATCCTGTAATTGCAACCCTATCTAGGGAAATAGCCTGTCCAATGCCAGTTTCACTTAAAAATAAAAGGTCTGGTTTAGTCTCCTGTAATTGGGTTTCAACCTCTGGAAGGTTAGAACGAAGACCCCTGATGTTGGAGAAGGAGACATGGTAGTAGGGGTCTACGTTGGAAGTTGGAGAACCGGGTTTAATCGTGTATTTTTTCTTGAAACTTGTCATGATGAAATTTTGGAATTTGTGGACTAGGTCGACAGATTTACTTAGAGCAGGACAGAGAGGGGAAACTAAGAGAGAAAAAGAAACGAATACTTTTTTTTTTTAGTAGCACACGATAAGGTAAAGCCGTAACAATTACCCACTAGTATGGCATCGAGAGGCCCCACCAGAAGCTACTGCATGGTCCAGATTCCATTCACCAAATGGCAATACAGCATCCCCAGTACTTTGCACCTGCTGATAGGACAGCCTCCTTAGTGGTTAATCCAAGGTTCGGGTCCCTGACTATCAGGCGGATAACGTCAGCCCAGACAAAACGTTTACCTCCAGCACCCTTACTAGTGACATGGCTACAAGGAGAGTCATAGAAACAGAAAATTTCCACCAACTCTGCCAACTGTTCGCGCAATAATACTGCCAACCTAGAAAACAGCTTTTTCTTCTCCCTTTGTCAGAAAAATCCCTCATTTAAAAAATGAGGATTGAGGGACAAATAAGAAGAAGCGAGATTAACAGGAGCTGCCGATAACGCATCCACAATGCGTTTTCTACTCTCCATTAAAAAAAAAAAACAAAAAAAACAATTAAGTATTGTACTTAATAAATTACTTTGGCAATCTATCGGCGTCCATCCTCATAAGATGTCCAGCCAACCTCATCTGGTTACGTATGGTCAACTTATCGATACAAGGTACGTCAGCTCGTATAAGAACATCCATATCAGCGATAAAAGTGCTCCACTTGATGCCCAGAATGTGTCTCTGGTTTTTCAGGTGCACTCTCTCCATGACTTTTATGTGCCTAAAATAAGTTGTCCAGGCCTCCAAAGCGTAAAGTAGTGATGGTAAAATACGAGATTGATAGGCACTGATCTTTGTGTGACTAGTTATACCCTGTAAAACCACACTTGCTTCTCTAAGCAACCAAAAGTTAAGTGGCACGCTCTATCCTATATTTTACCACAGCATCCAGGGTTCCATCTCATGCTAGAGTTCTACCCAAACACACAAATGTGTCACCTACGGAAAATCTCTAGTTGTTGACAAAAAATGTTGGTTCCACATACAAACTAACGGGTGGAGGTGTGAACATGACCTTAGCCTCCGTAATACTAATAGTAAGCGGAAAAGACGCACATCCCCCCGAAAACAGCTCCATAATACCCTGCATATCCTTCTCACTGTGGGCCACGAGATCGGTGTCATCCGCATAAAGCAATTTACGACCCAATTGCTGAAAGGTCCTTATAGAAGCATGAAAACGACGGAGATCGAAGACTCTACCTGTGATTCTGAAACGCAAATAAACACCTAGAGAAATTCGCTAAAGCATACAATAACATAGTTGCAAAATAACTTGTAAAAAAGTGTAGGCACTAGGATATCACCCTGTTTCACACCATTGTCAACCGAAATGGCATCCTTTGAAGTTCAGGTGAGCCTTTATATTAGTGTGAAGCGGCCTGAGTAATCGTAGAAATTGAGTTGGGCATCCCAACTTCCCCAGAATGATCCATGAGGCACCGTATCAAAAGCCTTAGTGAAATCAACAAAAAACCTGATAAAGCGGAACACGGTGTCTAGCGCATTTCTCCTGCAAGTTCCGAGTAGAAATGATCATGTTATGGTGCTCCAGCCGGACAAAGCAACTTTGACTTTCTGGAATGACGGATGGACAAATATACTTTAGCAATCTATTGAGTAGGACTCTGGAAAACGCTTTGCCAACTGCTTCCACCACACCTATCCCATGATAACTTACACAGTCGGCCCTGGGACTTTTTCCCTTGTGCTGTGATATAATAATTGCATCAACCCTATCCTGATGGGCGGGAACACCCTTCCAGACATCAGTGATTAGATGAAGAATTTCAAGAACAAGTTTATCACACCTGTATAAGAGGATTTTCACTGAAATAGCACCAATCCCTGGATCCCTCCATACGTTCACTTCCGTGATGGCATCTCAATTTTATTCTCAGAGAGGAACACCGCCATATCATGGATAAGCTTCTGCTGTTATTAAAAATCATTGATGACGTCATCATCCACATTAGAGGGGTTGTCAAAGAGATCAGAATAATCCTCGGTCCAACGAAAGACAATCTTGTTAGGATCCTTTATGAGGGCAATTTCATCACTTGAGAGTATGGGGAGATATAGATAGTGTTTGAGGACCAAAAGCTTTTTTAGGCAAATGGTGCATGCGTTTGAGGTCTTTACAATTAAAAAAGCAATCTGGATTCGGTTGGCGAGTTTAGCCCACTCCTGATTCTTCACTTGGCGGAGTCGCTTTTGTAGAATACCCGTATTTGCTTTAAGTGCTTCTTGGAAGAACTCTTGACGTCTTTGAGAGGCAGACAGCATTTTATGGTGCAACTCATTTTTAGCACTTAAAAGTTGAGTCATTTCAGAATAATTATAATCAAACCAACCCTGATGTTTAGTTTTCGGTGTCCAAGAAATCTACAGTTATTTCATAGATTGTATATTTAAAATTCGCCCACGACCCATTAAAATCAGCAGAATTAACTACGGATCGAGGCGTTTAACGTACACTTGGATCATCCAGCCTGGGCACATCAACCCGCCTGGGAATCTCAACACGACCCAACCTACACTTCTTCCTTATACAGAATTTTCACTTTCCGCGTACCAAAAAGTGATATGTGCTGCATTCAGCTCAACGCATAACACGCACACAACAGACGCCCCGAAAATCTTCCTTCCTAGAAATAATATAATCAATCACGTGACCTTGTTTTGAACGAGGATTGGTCCAGGTAAACCTATGGACCACTTTGTGGCTGAAGAAAGTGGTGCAGCTAGCAAGGTCAAACTGCGTGCAAAGATGGAGAAGATGCAGACAATTACTTTTGACCCTACCTACTCTAAATCGGCCGAGTGAGTCCCAGGTGTAATGGTCCTTGCAACCCCTTGCAATTAGATCACCCATGAGTAAGATCTTCTCAGATAAAGGAATAGAGGAAATGGTACGACTGAGATCTCAGTAAAACGCCGTTATGGTGTCTTCATCATGACACATGGTAGGGGAATACACAGATAAAATCGTCTTATACATACTGTGTGCAAGAGGGGCGCGCATCATAATAATTCTGTCACTTACACAGATAGGCTGGGCAATCCTCTTCACAAAATCAGACCGCACTGGAAAGCCAATTCCACCTTCTCGTCCCAGCCCCGATATATGGTGTACCCAGAGCCAACTTCCACCAATTGATATTCACCACTAAATCGTGTTTCAGACAATGCCGCAATGTCTATGCTGTATCTAGCGAGCTTTGTTGCAACAATGTCTTTCATACGCCCAGGACTTTCACTATCCAGGACGTCTAGTGAAGTTCTCGCATTGCACATAGCAACAGTTAGGTTATTCTTCTCTTGATAAAATTTTGATTTTACTTGTTCTGTTATTTTTCTTCAACTTTAGCTTATTTCCCCTGCAAATGTAGAGCCGCCGACCGCAGGAAACCGACCATCTAATAAAAGGGTAAACCATGTATAGGTCATCTTTTCTAGACGCTTCCCAAATTCATAGGTTAGCAGTGTATCCCTAGAAAAGTCTGTTCAGCCGCCAGATAATCCACCGAAATCGCTTCAACCCTGTAAGCGATTTGGTCAACGATGTTAGATAAATAACTGGCCGCCTAGGTGTGCACTTCCAGCCCGCTAAGCCTTAGCACGTCAGAACTCACCTAGCGCCATAGGACTTTTTTTTCTTTTCAATATATCTGGACATAGCTATCGTGACACAACAGTTTTGTGCAATACAAAATGTACTCTCTCGCACCCTACCACTGGTTGAACAGTGACAAACTGTAATAGTGCGATAACTGATCAGTCGCATAGTGTGCGTGTTTTATTATGACGGAGTTTTAACCTCTCCGGTAGCTGTACACATATACACACACATAAGCAAGCAAACATGCATATATATATATATATAAATATATATATATATATATATATATTTTTATATATATATATATATATATATATATATATATATATATATATATATATACATCCCTAGTTTTCACAATATAGTAACCCTCCAGAAATTGAGAGGGAGGCTAACAGGTACTACGACTTGACTAAGGCTGAACTGACACTATGCAAGGCAGAGGTAATAGGTATACCCGCTACCCAAGTATATATATATATATATATATATATATATATATATATATATATATATATATATATATATATATATATATACTTGTTTATTGTTAGATAAACATGCTTACATCCCGCTGCTACAAATAGCCACTTGTTTCAATCAAACAACAGATATCATCAGGCAGCGACTTTACTATTCAAATGTACAATGAATAATCAGGTTATTCATTGAACTTTTGAATAGTCAAGTCGCTGCCTGATGATATATGTTATTTGTTTGAAACAAGTGGCTATTTGTAGCAGCGGGATGTGAGCATGTTTATATAACAATAAACAAGTATTATCAGCTCTTTTTATTGAGCACTATCTAACAACCTCGTTGAATTCATTAGTCCATTTTTTTTAATATAAAAAAACGAGTATATATACATATATATATATATATATATATAAATATATATATATATATATATATGTATAGTGATTTATAAAATATATATGGCTATTAAGTACACTGAATATTGTGCGTTTCATCCACTATATGATTCGTCAGGCTTATGCTCGAATTCTGTGGTTGTTTCTTGGTTTTGTTATATGTTGAGGATTTTTAATTAGCCAATCAGCTTTCTAGTATCCACTGTGCCTCTATGATTCTAATTCTACAAACCAACCACCCTGAATTAATCCGAAAATGATCTTCCTATGCACCTGAACAGAGGAGAAAGGGAACGTAAAAGAGAGAGCCGCTAAATTTCGTCATAAATTCGTACCATTTTATTGTATATCCTCTCATTGTATGCACTGTTATTGCATCTATTTCTTTATATATACCTCCAATATGTAATTATTGTGTAAATATAATTTCTCTGTATGTGCTTAATAACAATCTAATTTCGAATTAGATCTAATAGTTTTTAATGACATTCCCTCTCAGGATATGAAACTATATCGACAAGTCATGCGTCAATGAAAGACATCCGATAATTATTCGTTATCCAAACACTTATTGTTTACTCAAAATCCATAGACTTTTTTCTGAATGAAATTAAGAAAACAATCTAAAAATTCCATTTCCTGTATCAAGGATATTATGCTAATCTTCTTTTTTAACTGTGATTGCCTTATATAAGATAACCTATTTAAAATGATCAGCAAGACTTTCCCCTATCCCCCCGAATCATTATATATATATATATATATATATATATATATATATATATATATATATATATATATATATATATAATTATTTTTTTACTATATATATATATATTAGGTGGTTTCCTGTCTAGCCGCACTGATGGCCTGTGAAACAGCGGAACAATACTGTATGTGGATGACTATATATATATATATATATATATATATATATATATATATATATATATATATATATATTTATGTCAGGTCACGTAATGTGCTCCGGGTACCATGTAATCCAGTATTACCTGTTGCATGGTCGGGTAACCGGCGACTAAACTGGTTCTCCCACTAGGTTGCCTGGTGGGGAGGGTGGCTAATCTCCCAGAAGGATAAAAAAACAAGACCGTACAAAGGGCGGATGAACCCTCCTAGGATCAACGGCCAACTAGCTCCACATGCACTTATGTGCGTGCCTATATATGTCTATGTGTGTGCGTATATATATATATATATATATATATATATATATATATATATATATATATATATATATGTATATATATATATATATATATATATAGCGGAGTTTGAAATCCCAGGTTGGTGTCTGGCACGCAATATCTTACTTCATGGGCAGCTAGTGGCTCTTAAGTCTGGTTGGCAGTCTGCCTAAGTGATGGAAAACTCTATTATAAAGCCTAAGATTCAGCTGCTTATTAGTTGCCTGCAATATTTTGCCCCAGCTGATGTTATCGGTTGTTGCAAAAAGTGCGAATTGTTCTTTTTTTTTTTTTTTTTTTTTTTTTTACAAAGGCATCACCACATTATCAAGGCCCAGAGGCCACTCAAGGATAAGGGTTTTCTACACAAGCCATTACCACTTACATCATTGTGCGGATAGCGATGAGTTTGCTGACTCTGCTTTCTTACAACATCCAAAAAGGTAAGCAAAAACTTCCATCAGGCTAAGTCAACTGCCGATAGGGTACTGGTGGTTGAGGCAGGTTGAGGATACCACCAGAGGCCTTTAGTCGGGTGTCTGCACAGTTGGCGGCGTAGTAGGTAATGGCCGTTCTTTGTGTAAAAGTTTGTGAACATTTGCACAGTTCTTGTCATCTATTATGTGGCAAAGCAGATATTTTCTAGACAGGTAGGGGGCGATAAAAGGAGACCTAAACAAAACTCGTCATCTTTCTGCCGTTGGCTGTCTATTCAATTGTGCAGTCGAAACAGAAACTCAGTTCGGAATACAGGGCATGCATTGAATTTTGGCACGTGGAATGTAAGAACATTGCTTGATAGTGATGATTCTTTCGAGAGGAAGACGGCGGTAGTGGCAAAGGTACAGAAACAATATAACATTGCCATTGCTGCCTTGTCTGAGACACATCTTTGGGATCATATGAATTGAAAGAAATGGGCGAAGGTTACACGTTCTTTTGGTAAGGTCGGAACGAGGGGGAGGCTTAGCAACAAAATCCAATATCGCTGACTCTTTGGAGGCTCTTCCTCGGGGCGGTGCCGATCGTTTAATGACCCTTAGAATGGGACTCACAAGTGGAACGGGACTGATACTGGTAAGTTGCTATGCACCAACTCATAGTAAGCCATGTAAGCTTTCATGCCAAACACTTACTGATGGGATATTTCAATGACCGGATAGGCTTGGACCGGGAGATATATTGAAATGTGATTGGGTCTCAGGATATAGGGGAAAATAAATCGCAATGGAATTCGCTTGTTGTCATTTTGTAGTGAACATGTGCTCTTGATTACAAATACTATGTTTTAGCAGCCAAATCTTTGTAAAACACATAGATGCACCCAAGGTCCCAACATTGGTATCTTATTGTCTTTGTTATAACCCGGGAAAGAAACAGGAGAGGTATTCTTTTGAGTCGTTCATTTTATGACTCATGTTGGATGGCGTATAACGCACTGATTCGATGCAAGACATCACTGAAACTACTACCTAAGGGACGAAGGCATACAATTAAGATATGAAAGAAATGAACACTGAAAAGAAAGAAGAATTATCTTCTAAGTTAGATGGGAAGTTAAACGAGATTGTGATAAACAATGATATTGAAGAGTCCTGGAAAAAAATGCGGTATGCCATCTATGATTGATCAGGCAAAGTCCTAGGGCATTCTCAAAGGAAGTATCAGGATTGGTTCGACGAAAATGACATTGAAATTCAGGGTATTTTAGACCGGATGCACTCTTCGCGCAGGGCCTGGATATCAGACGAGAATTCTGCGGCAAAGAGGTCGGCTTATCTTAGTGTCAGGAGGGATGTTCGGCGCCGATTGAAAAAAATAGAAGAAAATCGGTGGTCTGCAAAAGCCTCTGAGCTCCAGGCTGCTTTTGAAAGGAAAGATGCGAGGGTATTTTATAGGGGTATGAAAGAAGTTTTTGGACCACAAAAATGTGGTACTTCACCCGTTATGGGGGCAGATGGTACAACCTTGTTGACTGATAAGAATTACATTCTTAACCGCTGGAAGGACAACTTTGAAGTAGTGTTGAATTCTTTTTCTGGTGTTGACGATGATGTTTGGGTTCTATGCCTGTAAGAATCCAAATACCAGAACTAGATGTGATTCCTAATTTTTCTTAAGTTCTCGCAGCTGTAAAACAAATGCTACTGAGAAAGTGTGTAGGTGATGATCGTATACCGGCTGAAATATTCAAGGTTGAAGGCAACACACTTTGGAAAAAAAATTGGAGTCATTCATCAGGATCTGGGAAAACGGTTCTGTACCTCAAGATTTCAGGCACTCGTCAAAAACCATCTCTTCAAGAATAAAGGAAGCTGCATTGATTGTGATAACTACCATGTAATATCACTGCTCTCTGTTGCTAGAAAAGTACTAGGCAGAGGCATTTTGAACAGAACAATCATTCATCTAGTAGACACTGAGACAGAGTGTGCTTTTAGATTTGGAAGGGGAACCAACGACATGATCTACCGTTTACGTCAAGGTGCAGAGAAGGCACGTGAGAAAAATCAGGATCTTTGTCGTTTTTATCGACCTAACCAAGGCGTTTGACTCTTTCAACAAAGTCACAATTTGGAAAGTTTTTAATAATGTTGGAATCCCTGAAAAAATGTTAAAAATTATAATATCCATTCACTAGAATATGGAGGCGCATGTAAGAGCAGACGGAAAGTTCTCTGGGTCATTCAAAGTAAAAACCGGTACGAAACACGGTTGTGTTATTGCACCTGAGCTCTGTAGCATCTTATTTTCAATCATGCTGTAGCATGCGTTTAAAGGTTACACGCAAGGTGCCAATTGTAGTTTAGAACTACCAGGTGTCTTTTTAATCATCAAAGATTCGAAGCTAAACCACAAACCAGAAGCAAAATGGTTCCCGATTTTCTTTTTGCACACGATGTTGCACTCGTGGCCACTTCATTTGAAGAAACACAGGCATTAGTTTACAAGTTGTCCAATGCCGCAAAATCATTTTGTTTTACGATTAGTATTAAAATGACAGCAGTTATCTACCCACCAAAGCGCACCTCGTTGCAGCAAAATGGTGTGAATATTCCGAGACCAGAATATGTGGAACTTCCTCAGAAAATCTTAGTGAATAGACAGCCATTAAAGTATGTTAAATCGTTTGCATATCTCGGAAGTAAGGTAAATTCGTCCACATCACTTCATGGTGAGATATTGAGCAGAATTTCAAAAGCAACTGATGCCTTCGGCAAACTGTGGTCCAGAGTATAGAATGAAAGAGGTTTTACTCTAAAGACCAACATCTCAGTTTATCGTGCAGTGATTGTTTCGATACTCCTGTAGGATCGGAAGCCGCGCCCCATACCGTAGGCAGATCGTGCAACTTGATACATTCCATAAGCGTTGCCTTCGCAGTATATGTGGATTTACATGGAAAGACCAGGCCCCTAACTCTGAAAGTTTAGCTAGGTTCAACATTTTAAATATTGAGGCCTTCCTGATCAACTCTCAGCTTCCGTGACCTGTTCACCTTGTTCGAATGGATAAAACCGTCTTCCTAAGCAACTAGCATACGGCAAACTTAAAGAGGGTAATCGAAATGTGGGTCGTAAATTTCTGAGGGCCAGTGATAAGCTGAAAGGCAATATAAAGAAAGCAGGCCTAAACCAAAAAAACGTTGAAGAAAATGCTGCGGAAAGAAACTTGTGGAGGGGAAATGTTTTGCGGGAATTAATACATACATTGACACACGGTTATCGAATCAAACACATATCGTAGAGCAATAGTAGGAATAGCACCTTCCCAGCCTGTATCCTGTTTTTCGTGCGGCTTGGTTTGTGGAAAAAAGAGTTTGCCTCTTATCACACATGCGGCACAAGCATTGATGGAAGAGTGAAACAGAGCGAATATTTTGGCCCTCATGCGTCGAACACAACGGGTGAATCTATTATATATATATATATATATATATATATATATATATATATATATATATATATATATATATATGTGTATATATGTATATATATATGTATGTAATCTGCATACAGTAATGTATGGTTGTATCAGAACTTATAGTGAGGCTGGACAAGATCGAAACACGGCCGTTCAAACGACAATCAAGCCTTCCTACTACAACGCCTACCGTCTGTCTCTATGCGGGTAGTTAAGTAAAGATGTTTTGATATCATCCAAATGCCTGATCTCTAATTGTTTACACAACGAGTTTCGATTAATATAATAACGGCAGTTTAAAATATCATTCAGTAAACAAAATAAAGATATTGTAGAATTTAATTTAAATATTTTATTCAAAAAACCAAGCTAAAGGTTTCTTACTATATATGCATCTAGACATGTATCTGCGTGCTATTGTTAATAACATATGTGTGGATTTCTGGATATATATATATATATATATATATATATATATATATATATATATATAATATAAAGCTGAATGTGTGTGTGTCTGGTCACGAATAGGCTCCTATATGGCTGACTAATTTTAAATATCTGATTACGTATAATGATAGAAGATGTATCGAGACACAGGAATGGGTATGTTTAATCTGGCAGGACGCTGGTTCATTACAAATGTAGGGTTTGTATCGCGCCTGGTTAACAAAATATTGAAATGAAAATTTATAAATGAAAAAAAAAACTTTTACAAAGGTTTTTGATATAGATGTTTATAATAATACTTTCATAAGTATGTTTTAACTTAAATAGGGATGGTATTATATAATTGTTAGATCTGCGTGCGAGCCGGTCGTCCAGATAAAGGAAATAGGTGCATAATTTTGAAAAGACTTCTCATACTTTGAAAATTATGTTTTAGTTTAAAGAAATATGGTATAATAAAATTATGGGATGTTCGTTCGCACCTGACCTCGATAAAATGGAAATATGTCACAGAGTTTAACAAGGTCTCTTTTTTACTACAGATCCACAGAATATTGTGATAAGTGTTTCAGTGTGAACAGGTATGGTATAATAAATTATGGCGTGTATATTTTTTATTTTTACTTTCATCATATTTTATTTTGGTTTTGCTACCCCGAAATTCGAAGATATCTCTTTACAACCCTTCCTTCTCATAACCTATCATAGTTTCATAAATCTGTAGGCTCGTTTCGAACCGAGTAAACGACGGGTACTTTTGCTAGTATATATATATATATATATATATATATATATATATATATATATATATATATATATATATATATATACATTATGTATATATCTATCGATATACATCCATACAATCTTTTTTATGCACACCAATCAACCGAAACCCACCTACACATCTAATAAAGACAGAAAACATAAAATGTAACGTAGAAATTTTAAAAATCTGTTAATATACACGGAAATAAATCAAATGGAGCATGTGTATATAACAGTTTTATAAACAAAGAATACATATATAAATCCGGTTCAATCTTTATCAATAAAGAATATCGTATTCGCAAGATAAATGAAAAAAGCTTATAATAAAATTGATCATATGAAATATATAAATCGTGAATATAAACACCTATGTAAATGTATCGATTCTATATATGCGACAAATGGAAACAGGTGTATTTGCTGATATACATCTCAGGATTATTCTCGGTCAAATTTACGTGAAATATACTGCCCTGTATTGATAGAAATGACTGCATTTACAGTTGTAAACTTAGACGTATTCACCGCGCGAGGTTCAATATCATTAATAAGATAGTTCATTCGCTGTACCTTTTTCAACATTTGTATATTTAAAAATCCTAATATATGTTAATATATATTTTAAAATGTTTATAAGCAAATGAATGGGAACACAAACGTTCAATATATTCAAAAAATTGTAATGAGATTTCAAATACTGTGTTATTGCACGAAAAAAGTACAGACCACTAGAGTTTGTCTCAATATACAATTGGACTGTAATATATAGTAGAGTACAATGTTTTAGAGAAATTGTAAACAAAAAAATAAATTGGACTTTTTAATGGAAACCCCTTTTCTTTGGAATTCATCTGAGGCATTGCGCAAAATCCAATAATATACCAACGTTAAAACGAGCAAAACTTGTATTTTTACAAAAGAAGAGATACATGATCATTTAGTTTTGGATAAAATGATTGAAAGAAGGCAATAAGACTCGGGGAACCCAATGGTTTGTGAAAGAAGACACTGATATAATATTATGAACTCTTATTGATTAAGACAACAGGATTCTCGTATATAGCGAGCTCGGGAACAAACAAAGACTTGCCTGAGGCAATTCTGAATAACACGCTGAATAATAATACTTTTAGAAAAGATTTAGATAAAAAAAAATCAGGATCCCTGGTCGAAACTCCATGAAAATTCTACCCGGATTAATATAACTATATAGTTTAGCTAAAAATTAGCATAAAAGGTAAATTACATAGAAGGTATAATAACAGATGCATTACATAAAAGGTATAATAACAGATGAATTACATAAAATATATAATAACATATATACTATTGCTTACATGAGAAAATATTGTATGGAAATCACAATTAATGATTTTAATGCGGTGCTTACCTACTTTACTTTTTGGAATGCAGGATGTTTTACACTGAAAATAAAATATATGATAATATCTATTCACAGGTGTTTCACACTTTACTGTAAGACTGATGGTAAACACAACACATTGTTAAATTCATTGCCATTTGTTTAAATGTAATCTGTTTCCACAATTGCTGAGTTATGATTTTATTTCTGACACTTAAAATCACCTAATTAAAGCTTTTTCACCTGGTTAAAGCTTTTTCAACACTTAAATTGAAATACCAAAGCCGTATAGGCTGTTTGTAGCAGCTCCTGCCCAGATATAGCAGCAGTATTCCATCTTTGGACGTACTTGACTTTTATACAGATAGAGAATTGCATCAGCAGTGAGATATCTTCTGGAGCGGTAGAAGGAGCCCTCTATCTTTCCAGCAGCCTTGGCAACTGACTTGATGTACGTGTTCCATTTCAGATCAGGAGTTTAGGTCAAACCCAGATTCTTGTCAAAACACGGGCTCTCTCCCTGCCGAGCGGCATCCATTCCAATTGATGCCAGATGGGGATCAGAGCGTTGATGATGTAAGGATAGGAGTTTGGTTTTAGATGCATTAAAGCAAACCAGCAACGTCTTCCCCCACTGAACCACGAGTTCGAGATCAGAGGAGAGAAAATTAGAGAGAACTTTGTCATTTCCAACCTTTGATGTGTTGCCGTAGATTGTCGTGTCATCAGCATAGATGTCAACGAATAATTTAAGTATGTGTTTAGGGAGGTCATTGATGCAGATCAGGAAGAGAGTTTAGCCCAGTATTGACCCTTGAGGGACTCTAGCATTAATACTGCAGACCTCTGATTTTTACCCATCGACCACTACTCTTATGAGCGTATCGTAGATCAAGAAAACACTTCTATTTATACCGTAGCTCGAAATAATGTGAAGTAGACTTCTATGTAATACCTTGTCGAAGGCCTTTGATATGTAAAGAGCAATTGCCCTTGAAAGGAAGCCTTTTTCAAGAGGTTCACTAATTCTGTGAGATATAACCGTTAGCACATCTGCGGAAGATCTTGCAGAACGGAAACCATATTGTGTGTCACTGAGGAGGTTGAATTTGTCAGAGTCAGTGTATTGAGGAAAGCGTTTTTTTACGGTACTAGTTCTTGATTTGTAAGTTATTAAGGTGTGTGTCCATCCGACAGAGTTCAAACGGAGACAGTGTCATTAGACGAATTGTTTGCAGCAAGTTCAGGTCCATGATCTTCGTGGGAGGTTTCAATGTGAGAGCGAGTTGGCATGTCCTCATAAGATGCCCACGATCCTTGTACGACTCCTGCAGCTGCTAGGTCGCTGTAACAAGCGGTAGACTCTCTACCACCTTCATGTTCTTCTAAGGCGTACTTGAGGTTAGCTTTTATCAGCTCTATCTTTTACACCAATAGATCATTGTTGATATGACGTACAGGTCGTATACCAACGTCGGTTAGTCGTTAGATCAAATATGGAAGCGAAGCTCCCGTCCAAATACGCCGCTGAAAAAGTACAACCTTTACTTGTGGGGTGGTATTCGTGGAAATACACATTAGGAATCGAATAGTGGATAATGCGACAGAAAAGAGAATGTCTATATTCTCTCAAATACCCGTTAAATGATACAGCCAACTAAACGGTATTCCAAAGACGGCGAATCGTTGCAAGGGTATTGTAGTATTGCATTATCTAATACGCCTGAGCAAGGGAAGGCAAAACGACTCCCTAAATATTCGTCGACAACAAATAATTTATATCGTGTTGGTTGGTAGCGTCTTTTTAAAATGAAGATTAAGCTTTAACGCTTGTTGTAGCTGTAAACCATCCATTAAATTAGAATATATCGTAATTGCTTAATTACAAGCAGATAGAGTATAAAAATGAGTGTGTGAACGAAATAAAAAAAATGTATTTGTAAAGGTTCAGGTATAGAAAATATATTTATTTGATTAAGAGTATTTTAATATAAAACACCCGGATATCTGGAAGGGAGACACGCTCATTATTGACACTCTTCTTCAGCGAGAGATTGGTGATTTGGAAAGTCTACATGTACTCTGGAAAATAATAGAAGAACACTATTTACGCAGAGGCATATGTACGAGGCTGTATTGATAATTATATTGGAAACATTACTAATTGATTCAAAGCACAGTACCAGCGTGAAAAGCATTTCTTAACGAACATAAGGTTGTGTTCACTCACAGTTCAGGGATTATCAAGTGCACACATGTGGTTGATATGGCCGTTAATTAGTGCAATAATTATGTTATTGTAAAAGTGAGTTAAACAAAATTATCCGGAGATATTCAGATATATAGCCTACTACAAAAATTATAATAAACGTTCTGAATTTTTGTTTTCACAGTTTGGAAATTGGTCGAACAGGAAACCAGTAAGAACAGAACCACATTCAGTTTAATGAATTTTCAATTTCTTTTTTAATAAGTAAATTATACACCCGTCACAAAACCATCGTAATAGCTGATATCAAATCACAAAGAAGAGCGGTATGTCTACACACTAAATCATCTTTTAATGGCTTGGAGCATGCACACATAAAAACACCCAGACTGACAGCCGTTTTAAAACATGTATGGGATAACGCAAAATGCAAACATGCCATGTCCATTATATTCATGAGAATTTATTTAATTCTTCAAAAACCCAACTTGTGGGTAAGACAATTCTGTTTAAACAAATAATACAAAGCTCTACTAATAAGAAAAATACATCGTATTTTTATATATATTTTTTTCAATATATAAAAATACACAATTCTAGAAATTTGGATACATATAGAACCTGCCCATATAACAGTTCTGAAAAAAAATGATGCCCCGGTATTCGTATTTTTATAAAACAATGAAACGGATATCGCATAATCTGATAGTACGATACGGGAGAAATATGACGCAATGTCGCCCATTATTTTATTTTTTTTTTACTTTTAGTCAAGAGAAAACGTGACACGGTTCAAAACAGCGACACACAATGCAGAAACGTCAATCGCTGAAACTGAAGGTTTTACACAAAATAAGAAAGCAACACTGACACAACTGAGAATTATAGTTGGTAGAAGGGGTTCGGAGTAGGGATAACAGTGAATATTTTTATTTTGTATTCTAAAGAAGGGATATGCCCTCAAAGAGTTTACTGAATCAAATATATTAAGCAGGTTAACTGACGTATTAAGACTCTACTTTTTATTTCATTTCTTTATATTTTCAATATATTTCGTTTTCATTAAATGCCACATAGAATCTTTCCTCTTGAACTGTACTTATGCACACTTATATTAATACATTATTTGCTATGAAGAATGTGGCAAAAATAGCAATTCGCAATATATCTTCTATGCATTATATGGGAGTGACATGAATACAAATTACTTAACTACAAATTATGCTTCAGGATACGCTGATCAATAAATGTATCTGATTGGCGAATGAGGGAGTGGGAGGTGGAGGCACGAAATTTGGATATCTCTCCTGGAACAATAATTTTCTTTTTTAATAAAGTAACTAAAATCATCGTTTGAAGAATTGCCGGTCATGCTTTATAAACGTCCCGTTGAAATAAATAATTCTGCTGTAAGATTTTTTAGTAGTTGACGTCAGAGTATATTTGCGTAGTATTGTTTTATCTGAAAAAGCAATTATTAGAATATCTTATTAGAACTTCGTAATTGCCGATACAGATCGTTAACATAGAAAATTACCCAACGGACAGTTTAATGCGAACAAGTGGACTTAATTATGTTTTATCGTATTTCTCTTACTCCTTACTGCGGCGGGCGATCGGTTAAGTTTTAGTTCGATTGGAAGGAAGTGTGTCATTCGCACCTCGATCAATATGAAATAGTCTCTCTTCAATTTAGTAGAAAGTCGTACGCTCGCTCGCCCTGCAAACGATTCTACAAACATGCTACATCAAGTTATATATCATTTTTGTATAAAATGAATAAACATGAGCCATTCCATATTATATTCCGGAAATGAGTACCGGTGTTTTATAGTAAGAGAAATGTAATTGTGGAAAGCTTTACTGACATACATATACTGATCTATGAAAACTATAAAGGTGAAGATGTGTTTGAGTACCCGGCTCACTCAGCGAATTTTTTTATCTACATATTTGACATTTAGTATATGTGCTATTCAGACATGTGGACAGTTTGTAGTCGCTTTTACTCCAGAAAAATGGGCAAGGAAGGGGTAAGAATGTAAATATTGGTACTTGGCCATCACAGTTTAATTTAATTATCTTCGCAATTGCGCCGGGGCGAATTATCCACATTATGTTTAGAATATTCTGGCTTGAAAACACTTTTTACATATCATGTTTGACTGGTTTAATCGTTATCGAACTTTATTCCCTGAATATAAGTTTGGATTTCCATCTCAGCTCTTGTAGTTTTTGTACTTACAAGAACTTAACTGCTTAGAAAAAGAGAATACACACATGTATTTGTCTCAGGTTATTTCGTTTGTTATTATTTCATTAATTGCAAGTAAAATCACCTGAATAGAAATTTAACACTTAGAATGACAGGAAAAAATACAAACTAAAAAAACAACAGAAATTCTGAAAAAAAGACTGGGTATTGAAAACGATTCCATTAATTACACAGGTAAAATTGAGAGAGGCCTGTACATCAATTTCTTGGAGTTTAATTATTTCATGAGCCGGAACAAACATTTTATCAGATAAGCTTTACTTTTTGCGTTGCCATATTTCTACTTTTTATTTTACTATATATAGTACCGATTATTTTACTATTAAATTTTACAATCGAATACAACGTATTCGCAGGAAGAAATCGAATGAATTCTTTTATATATGCTGTAAAATGTGTTAAATTCTGTTGTTTTCTGATTGCATTTATCATAATAAAATATACAACCACTTGTTATAAAGGTTTACCTATTAATATTGTAGCAGTCACTTTCATATACTTCAATTATGGATGCAATGATTGTACCGCTTAACAGGACTTTCCAGAGTAAGCACTTCGTGCCCATATCCTTATATACCTGGTGGATTTTTTTCTTGACGCACACGCCCAGTATCATAAGAAGCACATTCATTTCGATATCCACTGTGGCCACACGAAAATGTTCTTATTTTTATGGCAGTTATTAAAGCAGAGAAATGATACCAATGTTGTGTAAATGCATCAAGTAATATATTTTCTTTTACATAAATATACTAAGAGGCAAGTGAAAATTGTAAAATATTTTGTAATGTTTATCTAAAGTTCAAAATGCAGGATCATTTAGATGTAGAGAAAATCTAAGGTTTTCTAACTTGTGTTTATGTTCATCTCTATTTGACTAAGTATTGCCCTACACGAATTTTACATCCTCTCTCTACACCGGGATATGTTCTCAGCATCGGTGGGGGGGGTTGTGAGAACCAGGACATAATCTACATATCCGGAAAGAAATATGACTGAGTTTAACGTGTTGAGAGCTGGACGTTCTAAGTCTGTCAGGGAATGAAACGGTCAGTATGCCTAAAATAATACAACCTCTAGCCAATCCTGTGATCTGTCTGTATGTTTGGTGTAAGTAGAGGAAGAATGTGTTACCTACAATTATAAGTAAGAGCTTGTGGATATCTCAGGAGGTGAGGCGAAAACATTTTAAGTCATAGAAGCAGAAGTGGTCGGAAATTAAGTCAACTGCTGTGTGTGCAGGTATTGTTGTTTAGAGGTCAACTAAATCGAGGCTAACTCCGTATTTATCTTGTTTAAGTAATTGTGGTTGGAGGATGTGTAGCCGGTGGAGTACCTCATCGGAACTACTGACGTGTTCGAGAATGGGATACAGTAATGATGTAAGTATCTGAGAAAGGAACAAAGAGATCTTGTATAACGGGCCTTCAATGCTGAAAATTATTGGTCGAATTTCTGGGAGTGTGGACGTTTTGAGGGGTTTGTTGAGGTGATAAAAAGTGTGGGCTTCTTTTTTTTTGGAAGTAAAGTTCTGTTTATAATTGTTGGGGATGTTATTAATTCTAGAGATGCCAGCCCATTCAGCGTCGATGTTGTTTCAATCGGTGTTTATATAATGTCAGGTGCTGCGGTGTATAAGGTGGCGTTTCCTACGTAGCTGAAGGCAAGGTAGTCGTACATTTTTTTATTATATAATAATCCCTAACAAGGCATATTGCGACTTTGATGTAGGGGGCTAACATAAGGGACCTAAGTTGCAGGGGTACTATGTGGGGAGTTTAGCAGTAAGATGTCTGTTCGCATTACCCTTGGACTTCTGTCAATACAGTTGGGGAAGCAGGAAATCGGAGGAGAATTCCATAGTCTTGCAGTTCAGGGGAAGAATCTATTAGAGTAACAAAGGTTTTCTTACATCTAGGGATAAACTGTGTAGAGGCTTCGCTGCTTGTCGGTTATGTCGGGGTTAATTCGTCGAAAGGGGACAAGGGCTGGTAGTTCATCAGAAAATCCATCATTTAATTACTTGTAATTGGACAACGACTGTGTTTTAGATGAAATTTTTGAACCTATAAAATTGGCGACTCTCATTTGGACGCTGGCATGAAGCGAGAGCCTAGTAGCAGATGCAACACCCTAGATGTGACAGCAGTACTCAATACATGGGCGACTGATGGCGTTGTAGAGGTACATGATAATTTCACACGTAAGTAATTTTCTAGCACGATAGAGGCAGTACAGTTATTTTGCAACAGCCTTACCAATGATATCCGCGTGAACGTTAAATTACGGAGCTTGAAGGAAGTGCTTTCAAGTCTATTTCTAATCATAGCCATTGGTGTTTTGTAAGGTTTCATATAATTATTTAAGGAAGCGAAATTTGTCTTGGCAGCGTTGAACCTTGCCATCCATGTTTGACTCCTTTCAACTACAGACTGAACGTTTTTTTCTCTAGTGTTTCGGCCAGTTCATAAGATATGTGCTCATTATTTTTTCCCACGTACTTGATATACAGCGTGGTGTCGTCGGTAAATATATTCATCTCAGAGACAATTTCATCAGATAAGTCATGTATGAATATTAGAAAAATAGAGGTTAAAGGATCAATCCCTGATGTACACCCGTATATAAAACAACTCCGTTGGGCGTAAGACCATCAACGACGACGTGGATTTTTCTCTCATTTTGTAGGATGTAATTATGCTGAGCATAAGCCAATTGGATTGTATTTTCATGAGAAGACTATCGTGCAATAACCTGTAAAATATTTCGATATATCTAGGGCTACTGCCCTCCCCTCAACTGTCTTATCCAATGATTGCTATAAACGTTCGGAGATTACAGTTAGCACATCTGCAGCAGATGCAGCTTACCTTAATCCATGTTCGTGGGCAGACAGAAGTTTAGTAGATGTTAGGTAGTGGACTAGATCTTGATTAATGAAGGCCTCAAATATTTTTGCAATAGAAGGGAGCAGGCTAATTTGGCTATAAGATAATGGAGCTTCATTCGCCCCGATTTTCATGTCATATGTGTTTTACAGTTTTGTAATAATTATACTTGTTGTGTGTTGCATCATGCATTTTTTTCTTTTCGAATATAGTAAATAAATATTGTCTTTTCTGTGCACTACTTTGGGCATAGTAACATGTTTCTTAGATATCTAGGTTAAATTTCTCAGATCTGATTTTTTATTTCCGTAATGCATAAGTATACGCATTTATTTTTGTGTATTAGTTTTATTAGATTTCTACTACTTTGTGTTCGAGATAGTTTCTGTTTTCTAACGTTTTCCTTTCAATGCTTCTGTTTTATTTTTGTGGCTTCTTTCTCTCATATTTTTGAAGCTGACATGTCTGCCTAATGTGCAATTCCCGTAGTCCCATGCGTTATTAAGCATTCGGTCCTCCATTCTAGTGATAAGGAGCGATAATTTGTTACACATCGAATTATGTTAACATATCCTGGTGGAAGGTTCTTGTTGGAGTAATCGTAGTTCATTTGCTGGTTGTCTCATGTTTTTTTCTTCTAATAATACATAGTACGCTCTTTCATTCTTCTTCTTCTTCTTCTTCTTATTATTATTTTTATTATTATTATTATTATTATTATTACTATTATTTTTATTATTATTATTATTATTATTATTATTTTTATTATTATTTTCATTGGCGAACATGGAGTTTCTACACCGGTTCTAAAATATTTTCCATGAGAACAACCTGTGGTATTGCCGGTAACCGGGTGACGATAAATCTACCCAAAGTCCTAGTACTATCCATTTCTGTCTAGTACATTGTCAAATGAATTTCCATTATCGCGACCGCCGCTTACAATAAATTTCTCGCTAGCAGCGGCCGTTGATGTTTGAGTGAAACTAAGCCTCCCATAGATACCAGTTCTCTTGACATTTGTCAAGCGTAGGTTTGCAGCGGTCTCAGCGCGGTCTTTCAATCGTCTTTAATCCTTGACTCCTTTGCGGTGATTGGGTAATTGGAATGTGGATGCAGATATGCAGCATGTGTGTTTTCTCTGTCGTAGATCGTCTTGCCCGCGCATGTGGCACCTGAGTTGTCTCCCCATTCCAGCGTTGTATTTAATATCTTAGGTGGTTTCATTATTGTTATTCATTGTATCTTTCCAGGCATCCCTCTGATTCCAATTTCTCCCATTCTCTTCTCAAAGTTTATCGGAATTCTACCTAGTATTCCTACTATTATAGGTGTTATCTTGATTTTTTCAGCATTTTTATTCATTTCAGCTATGTGTATTTCTCGGTATCTCCTTCTCTATGATATATTTACTAGTTTTTTGGTGTCATTCACAGAGTTTCCTATACAGGTCAGTCCTTTCCCACCGTATTTCGCCTTTCACTGTAAGTGAATCAATATTATCCTTAAGAAGTAGTGTGTTTTCCGTTGTGTCCTGGTCTCCGATCGTGTTGTGTCAGTTTTGTTCAGTCCACCCTATGAAAGGTCCAGAATATCTTACTAGTGAGACTGCTCATGTTCATGTATTTATATATGATATAAAGTTTTTCGAGTTAATTTAGATGCAACACGTTTTCTTGTTCTCCTGAGGTATTCCTATCCAATTATCTCTTTCATTTCTGTTGCTTTGATGGTGTCTGCTTCCAGAACTTCCAGGTATTTATACGCTTCTTCTTCCGCTAGTGTCCTCATCTCCGTTTGGTTGGCAAGCCCCATGCCTTCTGTCGTGTCCTGTTTTTCCTTTTTTTATCACTATTAGGGCGAATTTTTCCGTACTCAACTCTATTTGAACGCTTTTTCTTCATGTTCCGGATGGTATTTATTAATGCTACTTGTTCATTTTTGGTCATTGCGAAAAGTTTCAGAGCTTCCATGTATATCGGGTGGTTCATTTCTTCATCCGTGTTAGGGAAATTGTATCCAGCTTGGCACTTTCCCACTATATTGTTACGGCGCACCATGGGTATGGGAAACAATGATGTCGATAATGAATCTCCTTCTTAGATGCCTCTTTGTATTTTATTTACCGTTATGTATTTGCCATTTTTTTTTATAATATTACTATTAGATCGCAAATACCTTTCACACAGGTCTGCAGAGATATTTCCCCGAAAAGAGCCTTTGGTGTTCGCCGGAACTGAGTGACAAGTTTCCCCATGTTTCCAGTACTCGACACCTCTTTTGATAACATTTGCAAATAAATGGGCATTACCGTAACATATGCTTGTATTTGATGTCTCCTAGCAGAAGCTATTATTCTTCGGTGGGAATTGAGTGGCAAAAAGCCTCCCCAAGGTCCCAGTTTGCTTCGCACGTATCCGACTGAGGGCTCCTCAGTTCATCGGTGTTTCCTTCCTTCTTGTTTCTACTTGTTCAGTTGGTCTCCCTCACCTTTTGGGTAATGATGTTTCCATGAGGGTAAGATTGGGTTAGAGAACTTATAGGATATGTGGTTCCAATGTTCTTGGTTCGATGTAGTGTTTCATTATTTATCCTTTGCAGCGGTTTGTCTGGCCCGCACTTGTTACTCCCGTGAGGTAGTTTGTCATGTATGCTGTTTTCATGATTGATGTTCGTTGTATTTTCTAGCCTTTCCTTTAATTCTAATTTGCCCCCTTCTGTTTTCAAAGATTTGGGGGATTGATTCAATTGCTCATGTTATTATAGGTATTATTTTGATTTTTTTTTCCTTCCATATCCCTTTCAGCTCTGTTTAACCTATTCTTTGATATTCGTCCTGTGGTCTACTGGAACAGCAAAATCTACGATTTGACAGGATTTTTTTTAAATTATTACGACACTCGGTGTTCTTTCTTGGATGGGTTTATCAGTTTCTTTGTCCTTGTGCCGTAGGAGTTTGTGCTTCTCATTTTAAAGTAATGTAGTTGTTACTTTTACCACTTTTTTTCTAGCGTTATACTTTGTATCTTTGTTTTCTGTTTTATTGATTTATTGCATGTCTATCGATGCTATTATTATTATTATTATTATTATTATTATTAATATTACTATTATTATTTTGGTGTTTTCCATTAAGTATTTTTCTCGTTCTTTTCTTTTTTTTTTTGCTGTCATTAACACAGTTTCTATATAACACGGCTCCTTCCACCGTCTTTTCTCTTTACGCAGAGTTGGTCAATCTCGTCCTTCGAATGTATTGCGTGGTCGTTGGGCTTAAGTGTCCTGATCTTCCGATCGTGATGTCTTAGTTTTCTTTAGTCCAACCTATAAACGGTCTAGAGTATCTTACTAGTGATACTCCCCATTTATTTAGGCTTTCTATTAGGTTTCTGCTAAATAATGTGATTTCGAGAATTTTCTTGTTCTCCTGAGGGATTTCTTTTAAACCCTTTCTTTCATTTCTGTTTCTTTGGTGATGTCTGTCTCCAGTACTCCTAAATATTTATAAGGGTATTGCCCCCATAGAGCCCTAATCTCACTTTGGTTGGGGAGTTCCATGCCTTATGTTGTCTCTAGTCTTCCCGTTCGTTTTAATAGTTTGTCTGGTCCGCACTTGTTACTCCCGTGTGGTAGTTTGTCATGTCTGCTGTTTTCATGATTGATGTTCGTTGTGTTTTCTAGTCTTTCCTTTTCATTTTACTAGTAGTGCCCATTTTCCATACCAAACTCTATTTGGATATCCTGTCTCTAGTAAATTGTTGGTCCTTGAAAAGTTTCAGATCGCACATATACATCATGTGGTTCACTTTAGCGTTAGTCGTTGTATATTTACAGCCATTCCTTTAATTTCCATATCTCCCATACTTTTTCCAAAGTTTTTTTGTTTAATTGTTTCTAGTGCTCTTACTGTTATAGGTATTATTATTATTTTCCTCACCATCCAAATCGCTGTCAGCTCTATGGCTAGCTCTGTGTATTTGCTCCGTTTCTCCTGTTCTTTCATACTCCCCCTGTGGTAAGTTGGGACAGCAAAATCGATGATTTAACATATTTTTTGTTTACTATTACGGCATATGTCTTCTTGCTTAAATATGGCCAATAGAATTTCGTGGTTCTCCTTTTCGAATACTGTTGCGGGTTTATGATTGTACCGTTTGTATGCACTTTCAAAATACGTGTGTGTGCATAATTCTATGTGTAATGCCCTCCCCATATGGCGTAGCCTGTTTTTTATTCCTTTTGGGCCATTTTGCTGCATTCACTTATATATACTACATAGTTTCGTCTACTTATCAACTGGATCCGCATTTTCTTATTCCCTGCGTTTAATCAGCCTTTGCTTTGATATGGTTCGTTCTTATCGAGTTATCTTGTGCTGTATTTATCAGGGAGTCAGTTTCTCGGCTTGTATGTCTTTTTCGCATCCATGTCTCAGTGGTTTCTTTATTCTCATTTTTATCATTTTAATGAATTTAAGTGTAGTTGTTTCTCTTCCCATTTTTCCTTGTGTTGTAATTTGCATCTCTGTTCTCCGTTTTTTAAAATATTTTGGCAGTGTCTCTCGTTGCCATAATTATGCTTTCAGTATTTTGTCTTATGTATTTTCCTTGTTCCTTTTTAGTGCCATTTACAATATATTCTATGTAGACCAGTTCTGTACCCCGTCTTTCAATATCATCCTTTGTCTGTAGTGCATTGTGCATGATAATGAGCTTCCTGATTTACTGATCAAGCTGTCTCAACTCTACTTTTGCCCACCATAAAAACAGCCCATAGTATCTTACTAGTTGCTCTACCCATGTATTTATACCCTTTATTAGGTTTTGCTATATAATTTCGTTTCCAGGAGTGTTATTATGCCTTCCATTTCTGTTGCTTTGATTGTTGCCGTTTCAAAAATTTCCAAGTATTTATAGTCGTCTTGTTCCAATAGACTCGTCATCTTCGTTTGGTTTGGTAGTTTCATGCCTTTTGTCGTTTCCAGTTTTACCTTTCTTATAACTAGTAGTGCGCACTTTTCCATTCCAAATTCCATTTGGATATTCTGGCTGAAGATACTGATAGTGTATAATAGTATCTCTAGATCATATCGGTACTTGCAAAAAGCTTTAAATCGTCTATATACACCAGATGGTTTATATTTTCCTCTCTATTAGAGTGCTTTATCTGGCTTGGCACTTTCTCAGAATACTAAGAGGCGTCATTGATTACCATGAACATCATTTGTGATAGGGATTGGAAGATGCCTCTTTGTATGTTAATTTCTGTTATGTTTTCCATCAGCTGTAAATTCCAGTCTCCATGTTCTCATTTAATTTTCTTTTACGTTGGAATTTTATAAATTTGTAAGCATTCTCTTATCCATGGTCAAGGGTTACTGTCGTACGCTTTTTTTTTGTAGTAAATCCAGGACATAGTTGAATTCTTCTTCTTCTCTATTACTTTTTACAACCTATAGAATATATATATATATATACATATATATATATATATATATATATATATATATATATATATATATATATATATAGGAAAAGGAAGAATTGTAAAGTAATAGCTTCGAATTTGGGGGCATCAAAACGAAGGCAAAATATGATGTAAGTAAAAATAATATAGATAAACCAAACAAAAATGTATTATGCAATACCTCTTCACACAGAAACATTATCGCAATATTCTGTGGATCTATATTAAACAACCTAGTTAAACTTTGTGACATATTTCCATTCTATAGAGATCAGGCGCGAGAACACTCCTCACCATTTTATTATACCATTCTTCTTCACATTGAGACATAATTATCAAAGTATACTTGCGCAGATAGATATGAAAACGCTTTATTAAAGTGTGTGCCAATTTCCATTCTATGGAGACCAGGCGCGAACGCATACTCCCTAATCTTATAATACCACCCTTATTACAGGTAAAACATAGTTATCAAATTATTCTTATGTGCATCTATATTAAAAAAACACTTGTAAACGTTTGTGTCATTTGTATTTTTTTATTTCCATATTTGTGGACCATGCGCGTACACAGACCACACAATTTTAATTAATCATCATTATGCCAGATCATAAATACCCATTCCTGTGTCCTGATACATCTTCTATGATTATATGTGATCAGTTTTCTATAATATTCAACTATATAGGTGCCTATTTGTGACCAGCCACGCACACATACGTTAAGCTTTACACACACACACACACATATATATATATATAGAGAGAGAGAGAGAGAGATACATATATATATATATATATATATATATATATATATATATATATATATATATATATATATATAAACTATCATGGGCCTCTTTTTGGTTGTTGGTACCCTTCCTGTCCATCAGGGGTAGTTTAAGATTATTCAAGGTTTGGTAGATTTGTTTCTGCATGTGTGATGTGAATATTTACCACATAGTGGTGAAGCAAGTGATAGGACTATAGTTGCTGGGAATAAGTCCTTCCTTCTGTACCAGTTTGGTTCTACTCTTTGTAAACCAATCTACAACGTTTGCGTCTTGTATCCATCTTTTACGTTTTGGGGCAAGCGTTTCGTGTAAGTTTGTGAATATTTTGACCCAGTACGCGTGTATTCTGCCGTGTCCTGGTCTTCTCAATTTAGCTATCTTTCCAAGGATTGTTAGGGTTTCCTTGCTGATTCAATTCACTGTTGTTTCTTCAATGTGTTGACACTCTTCGTTCGTGTCTGTCAGCCATTCGGCTTTTCTGTTGTCATCTGGTAGTTCTTCACATATTTCACTCCGGTTTCTGTCGGGTGTGTTTGTTCTTTTTTTGGTGTTCCTTTTTTGGTAAAATTTGCTTTCGTTATTTTTTAATGTCCTGTTTTGTTAAGATTTATATCTATGTCGACTTAATCTCGCTTCTTTTGCTTTTTTGAGGTTTAGTCATCATGTTTTTTCTTTACTCTCTCCCTGCCAGATATTTTTGCAATATTATAACTTCTCTGCATTGATTTCTTCCTGGTGATCATTTTTGCTTCTTTTTAGGTTTATTAAATTACATTTCTAGTCTAATTTTCCATCCAGGTTTAGTCGGTCCATTTTTCCCCGGTTGTTTTCTTTCTGATTTAAAATTCATGCCTACAAATTATGCGCAAATTAACTTGTTTAAGTCTGTAAGTGTATCTGTTGGGACGTTGGGGAGGAGCTTATTAATCTTCTTTGTTTCCGTTTTTAATGTTTCTGTCTCCTGGTTCCTTAATTACAAAAGCTTTGTTTTCCTCATTAATGAACTTTATTTCATCTGCCTTATTCGTTGTTTGTTCCGATTCATTTTCTTCCGTTTCGACGCTTGTAGAGTTCAGTCGTTGTAGGTATGTGGGAGTTGAAAACTCTCAGCCTTACTCGATTGTCGCGCTTTAACTCAGAAGAGCAATCTAGCTACGTCATTTCCTGGTCCCCATATTTCTTTCTTCTTTTGCGCTGGATTTAAAGCAGTCAAGATGTAACAAACAACGCTCCCGTGGGGCCATGAGAAACCACCGCGTTCCTGGCTAGCCAGTCAACCGCAAGTAACGCTACCCATCTTCCAATAAACTCTCATTCTTTCTATAGCTTCTTCATTTCTTTCGCGGCTATATAACGGTAACTTTTCACCCTCACTATGTCACCTTTTGTCTTTTAAATTCCTCTACCCTTAAATAGATGGGCACGGGGTCGTCTATCATCCTGTCCCCAACAGATTGGTAGACCGCCAACGTGATATTTCTTCAAATGGTGATCTAACGAACGCTGAACAATCTTTGTTTCCAAAAACATTGAAGCATTCTCACCGTCGCAATCTTACAGATTGTTTAATAATCAGCGAAATATATTCAAAAAAGAAAGAAAAAACAAAACAAAAACACAATTACCAAAAGAGAAAGGGAGAAACAACTTTTTCGTTGAATTTTCAATTTTACGTCTAAACACACCTGCGTAAATTATCTATCGTCCTCCATCTTTTTTTTCTTTCGACTCGTGAACAGATAAATGTAAACAAACCACTTCGACAGGAAAACAATATTTTTTCCGTCGCAGCCTAAATAATAATAATTATTATAAAAAAGAAAAATAAGTTTTATCTATATTCACGCACATATAAAAAATAGCCATTTTATTCCTTTCACATTTTTATGACCAAGCGTGTTTTTGAACAACGATGTCTGTTAAAATTTCGACAATACCAACGGGCTACTATTTTCACGGTACATGTCGATTTCTCTCGCAAACGATGCACATTTCTGTTATAATCAAATCGGGAAAATGAGTTTAATTACCTTCTGAATATAACGTGCTCTTTGAAATATTCATAGACATTCTTTTGACGTCATTTAACTCAAACTATGTTTTATTCTGTACTCCGTCATAATCAAAGCAAAATATGACCTCGAGAACCTAAATGGTCAAATGTTCCTGTTGCCTTCATTCTTAATAATAAGTCTGTTCAACAAAACTATTTTCCGAGGGTCAGTTCTTGTTTACCTCAGCCGAGAAACACTTCGCACGAAAAGACATGACTACGCACATGTAACGAGCACCTGCAACGAACAAACGTCACATTATAGCACAGACGTACCTCCAGCGACATGCATCCACTGTTACAATGAACGAAAATTACTTCATTATTTGAACAAGGTATCTAACAACTTCAATAGCAATTTCACCGTGTTTTCCACGCATTTTCATCGCCAGAACTTATATATGAAATTTGCTGTGGATGACGAAGTCTAACAAACATGCAATCACGCAGGCGTTTTATATATGGATTTTGCTGTGGACGACGAAGTCTCAAAACATTCTGTCACACACGCGTTGTAGCTAAGCATCAAAACTAAACTTTCTTCACTTCATCGAAATATTTTTTGCCATGTGCGAGTATAAAAAATATTTCGGCTTTCAATTTCATCATGGAGAACGTGTGACAACAAGCCCACTGCAAAACTCAAATAGCAATTCTCACGCTATTTCAACTCAAGTTTTCCACGATTATAGAAATCAAAAAGCGACAACCAGCCTCTCCGGCATCATCTTACGCGCAGCAAGCCTCCACACGACATATCAACCCTTTACAGCAAACCCTGACAGGATATCAACCTTCTTTTAGTCACAGACGCGCCAACCAAAACAACATGTTCACCAAACATGGTGCATTTCTGGCTTTCACAACGATTCACCTCACCTCACCTCACTGAAGTTCTCCAGCTAACATGAGTAAGCTGCATCATGCACACTGATGCACTCATCCTGGACGTTCAGACCGTACCGACCTAATGAGTACGCCCGATCACCTGAACAACGTTGACACCGCTCTCTACGGAGGGACAAATTTCCTCGCAGAACTACTTGTGACCGTAAGTGTGTAGTCGACGCATTCGCGACCAACGCGAAACAACTTCAACCCATCGTGCTGACCCTTGCGCACACTTCATAGACTCCGTGGCAATGCATAACTTCATTCCCGTGACCACTCAACAGGGGTACAAGTTTGACACTCGTTTTCTGATACACTTTACCATCGCAACTCTATCTTTTCACCCTGGTTCTTACAAATTAAAAAAAAATCTTCCTGTTCGCTATACAGTGGAGACACACGCACACATATATATGCACATTTTTCTCCAATTTTGTTCTCTAGTTTCCAGCGAACTAGGAAGGGAGTATTGTGGGAGATGAAAACTCTCAGCCTAACTCGATTATCGCCCTTTAACTCAGAAGAGCGACCTAGCTACGTCACTTCCTGTTCCCCATATTTCTTCCTCTTTTGCGCTGGGCTTTCAAGGTGTCAAGATGTGAGAAACACCGCTCCGGTGGGGCCATGAGCTACCACAACGTTCCTGACTAGCCAGTCAACCGTCAGTTACTTTAACAATCTTTCAATGGACTCGTACTCGTTCTATCGCTTCTTCATGTATATTTATGTAAATAAATTGCATTTTTTCGCTGATATATAACGGTATATTTTCGTCCTCATTATGGTACCTTTTGTCTTTTCAATGGCACACATGGGGACGGGGTAGTCTATCACACAGCAGACCATCCTATCCCAAACAGGTCCTCCAACTGTGTTTTTACTTGTGAGGCTAACACTTGTGGGATGTCTCTGCGTGCAGTTGCGTTGGGGTAAGGTTCTTTTCAATATTACTATTTATTATTCGATGTATTTCTTTGAGTTCTAGTTTAGACAGCCTCTCGCTTTCGAGTAATTGTTACACTAGCGTTCATTTTACGCACATATAACTATCAAGTATTGCTTACTTATTAAAACAGTGGTATTCAATTGATTCGCAAGGGAAATAAGTTGTACCAGTGCACAGTAATTTTCTTCAATCTCGTAAACCATTGATATTGGATGTAAATTGGTTGTCACGGTGTGTATAAGGCTCCTCAGGGTCAAAGTCTCGATCGTGTATATCCATTAGATGTCTAGGATTACCCAGCGATCCTTCAAACCTCTTTGTACTCTTCGATTATTTAGTGTTGTCCTATCCGATATAGGTACTCTACTGTTGGAAAGATTACCTAATATTTTATTTTACAATCTTTACATTTCAATTTGTTTGCTGGTATTTTGTTTTTTATTCTCTTGCATTTTCTGTATGAATATTTAAGGTGTGTCATTTATGAAGAGTTCATGCTGCAAATGAAGATATTTATTAAGATTTTACCATTACTGAGGGTTGCATAATTGAGTCTTATAAAATATGTCCTTTTCCCGTTCTCTTTTTCTGCAAGATCTTCTTGACAGTGGCTAACACTTGAATACTATTGGGGGCATGATGATATGTCTTAGGTTACATGCGCCAATTATGATGAATCATAATAATTATAGTAGACGGATGAGCAGTATCACTAGTATAATTATAACCACATTGATTATCGATAAACTGTGAGATGTCGCTTCACCGAATTATGTATAATTTCTTTTACTCTTTTGACAAGCTTCTTATACGAAATCAAATGAATGCTATTCGTTTTTATATAAATAGGTTGCATCTTTTCGATTTGCTAGGTTTATATTTTTCCGTATTATCAATAATAGACCATCTTAATTCATATTCAGTTGTATTTTCCTTTAATTCCCTAATGCATACTGCTAAAGTTATTGAGTATGTATAGTAGAATCTTACCATATAGTAATATCAAAAGAAACATTATCAAACAAAAGAATATATGTAATCCACTGGTGTTTGCACAGAAAAAAATATTTGAGTTCACGCACTAGAGCAGATTATGGCAAAAATGCAAGGGAGGTAATCCCATATAAAAATGTTATAACGAAAGTGCCCTCCCCTGCATCGAGTAATATAATACGAATCAAACCACTAAGCAAAAAAAAACAATATTAAAATTAATCCGCATAAATATAGGTATACAATTATATAAAATTATAGGAAAATTGAAAAAAAATAGCAACATGAGGCAAAATTAAAACAAAAATAAATAATTAATAAATAGAAAATAAAATACGAAAGTACGGGTTAAAACTGAAAACTATCTTTACATACTACCAAAAGACGGAGGAGGAGAGGAAGCATGACAGTGGAACACTTTTTACTCGAATACGGTGTCCAGCATGTTAGAAATACACCGTTTGTTGTAAAAATCTAATGGATAAACATCTGAAGAATTGGTGGTTACAGGATATTTTTACGGACACATAAATCGTAAAATTGCCAACATATTTATGAACAGCTGCAATGGAAAACTCCAGGAAATAAAAGAAGGTTATGAAAATAAAACGTGAGTTTTTTTTTTATTTTAAACAAAATTTTGCACTATATATGCTCCGTCCCTATTTAATTGACACATTGAGCTTAACTCAAAATTAACGGTAAATAGTTTTAAAATAACAATCTAGACCCGTGGAACGAAACCGGTATGCATTGAAAGTAAGAACATTAAAAAAAAAAACAGTAAAAAAAAGTATATATATATATATATATATATATATATATATATATATATATATATACATATATATATATATATATATATATATATATATATATATATATAAATTGTACTGGTAGTAATTATATATATATACACACACACACCCACACACACACATATATATATATATATATATATATATATATATATATATATATATATACATATATATATATATATATATATATATATATATATATATATATATATATAAAATGATGATGGGGATGGTGATTGTCAATTCTTGACAGAGGGAGACTATCTTTCCCTTGCTTTATTGTTTATTACTCATTCATGTTCATGTATTTTTTATTTTTTAAATTATATATACATATGTACACTTATAAACAGACATATATACATGTGGAGATGTGATCTAGATACATCAATTTCTAATGTATGTGTAATCGAAGGTGACTCTTCAGACCAACCCTGCTCTTACACAGTCTGTTTAAAAAGTCACACTCAAACTGAGATTGTGGAATGCCAACTAGCGCTGCCCTACTGGGGAGGTTCATATGCCCCTTCAGGCCTCAACTCGATTTAGTGACTACAGAGCAAACAGCACATCTGTTGCCTGTAACGTTTTCTCCCATCAATGAAAGACTGATCCCCATGTGAACGCTTGTGGCTAGCTAGGCCAGCTCCGAACAAAGTCATTTTACCGCATAAATCACAGGTGTGGTTTTGCATTAAATCCTCCGACAGACCTGATATATCTGACAGATATTTCTCCCGGATATCACGCTTTATTTTTGCATGTTCATATTTTTCTTCTCAAAACTATCACAGCCAGGAGAGACCAACGAGTGTCACTTTTTCGATCATTGGGAGCACTTTCCCAAATGAACACGTCAACACCAAAAGCTTTAAGATTATCTTTGATGGTATCCTTAAAGCGTTTCCTCAGTTTATGTTGTGAACGTTTTCCTTGTGTAATTTCATCATAGAGCAGCCGCTTTGGAAATTTATCGTCGTCGATCCTTGTCAGATGTCCAACCCACCTCATCTGGTTGCTTATAATAAACTTATCGATACAAGGTACGTCAGCACGCATGATAACATCCATATCAGATATAAAAGTGATCCACCAGATGCCCAGAATATGTCTCAGGAAATTCTGGGGCACTCTCTCCATGCCATTTACATGTCTACAATAAGATGGCCAAACCTCAGAACCGTAAAGCAGGGATGCTAAAATACAAGATTGATAGACGCTGATCTTTGTACAAATAGGTATACCCCTTCCAGTCCACACTGGCTCCTCTAAGCCACCAAAAGCCTTTGTGGAACGCTGTATCCTATACTTTACCTCAGCATCCAGGGTTCCATCTCTGGCGAGAGTACTACCCAAATAAACAAATGTGCCAACCACAGCAAGTCTGGTTGTTGACCAAAATATTTCGTTCAACATACAAACTACGGGGTGGAGGTGTGAATATGACCTTAGTCATCTTAAGACTAATAGTAAGCGCAAAAGACGCACAGGCCTCCGAAAACAGGTCCATGATACCCTGCGTATCCCTCTCACCATGGACCACGAGATCGGCATCATCCGCTAAGGCTGTTCACGAACCAATTGCTGAAAGCACCTTGAAGAAACATGAAAACGACCAAATACCGTACCTGTTGTTCTTAAACGCAAAGAAACACATAGAGAACATTCTCTAAAGACGTACGAGAACATAGTTGCAAAATAAAATTTAAAAAATATAGGTGCTAGGGTATCATCTTTTTTCACACCATTTTCAACCGATATGGGTTCAGATAGGCATCCGTTGAAGTTCAGGCGAACCTTCATATTAGTGTGGAGCTCCCTACTTACTCGTAGAAATTGAGGTGGCCATCCCAACTTCCCTAGAATTATCCATAAGGCACTGCTGTACCGTATCAAAAGCCTTAGTCAATCAACAACAACCAGATAAAGCGGAACAATGTGTTCAGTACATATCTACTGCAACTGGCGATCAGAAAAGATCAAGTCCGTGGTTCCTCTGCCCGGACGAAATCCACTTTGGCCTTCTAGAATGACAGATGGACAAATATACTTTAACCATTTATTAAGTAGAACTCAGGAAAATACTTTGCCAACTGCTTTCAACAAACTCATCCCGGGATAACATCC
>NC_136492.1:126479518-126592018 GCF_053919585.1 Euprymna scolopes
TGTGTTTTTTTTCTTATAAATGGCGTAATCTAATCTGGATTACAGGAATAATAGATAAGTATAAAAAAGCGAATATATTTTTACTTCCGAAAGAATTATATTTGTGATTAATAGACGTATCATTTTATACTTGACTTTATTAAAAACATGATTGGATTTTATTATTATCTGATAATATAATGTGTTTATTTGTCTTTATTTTAGTCACGATATTAAAAAAGTTTGACGTATTATAAAAACAATGAATTTTTGAGAGCGAAAGCTGTAATTTGAGTTGATCATTAGCATGAAAAACAAGGCATTATTATAAATTGACTATTTATTTTACAATAAACAAATCAGAAAGATTATATGTCCGGTTTATTATTCTATAAATAAATCAAACCATGCCATGCTATTTATGTAATAAGAAATCATATTAAAATCATAAAATATGAGAATAAACACTGGGACGCGACCAATTTATATAAACACACAGTATTCCTGAACTGCTTCTGATAACTATACATCATAACGAAATAACAACCTACGCAAATTGCCTATCAGTGTTGTTAAATAGAGTTTAAATTGTAAAAAAAAAAGAAAAACATTTGTAAACATTGAACGATTTTTCCAATTAATGTTAAGAAATTTTGCTCCCAGCAATCTAAATCTTAGTGATATTTCGATGATCTTACTGTTTTAAAATCTAATTTATTTTAAATGTTATCAACCCGGTGGAAGTAATGTTGGTATGATTTTAGTAATTGCACGTTCATTAAGAATAAAACGTTTGCCTTGGGTGGATATTTACAATAGTTAATTAGAAATAAGGACACTCATCTAAATAACGTGTCCAATCAATCTACACATTTAGACAACATTTCAATTTCCAACAAAATGCTATCTGACCAATAACATGGTTTTATACTCATGGTTCCTATTTGTAAATTCCTAAAACTATTGTGTCTATCATAGTCCGAAATTAAAAACTACAGGTTGTTTTTATACAACATATATTGGGCACATGTAAGCGTACATGTTTTATTCTAAATATAATAAATAGCAAAGTTATCGGGTAATAATGTAAAGAATCGGGACTCAGTTTTTTTTATATAATGCGTTTATAATACATAGAAACCAATATAAGTTATTAGAAAGATTGTGCTGGAAAAAGTATGAAAATAAGGAGAGAGGTGAAAACAGAGAAAAATAAGAGAGAGGACATAAAGTTGGATAATAAATGTGCCTATCACATTTGTACATAAAATAATCATAATTATAAATATTATCTTCTTAGTCATACCCAGGGGATTCTTTTTTAATTTTGGCGACATCATCCTTAATACTTTATAAGTTTGCTATAACGTCATATATGGAGCGATCGTGCATAATACACCCTCTTAGGTGACCAGAATATAGAGCGTTATCTGATATTATATATACTGAATAAACACACATGAACACACACAATCATATATATATATATATATATATATATATATATATATATATATATATATATATATATATATATATACCTATATATGAGGGAGAGAGAGAGAGAGAGAGAGAGAGAGAGTTAGTACTTTTAAAGCCGGTAAAAATAGTTAGTACTTCAAATCGGTAGACCCGAAAACTTCGGCACGAGAATATCCAATAATGCAGCGTGTCTGATTAAAGGGTCGTTTTAGTCTTTCAATATCTCTGTTCCGTATTGAAAGACAAAGGAATACTCCCTCATGTGTTCATGTGTCAAGGCACATTATTCCTAGACAATTAAAAGAAATAGGACAGTTTAATCGAACCCAAGGTAAGAAATCACTTGTAAGTTTGAAGAATTTTAATAAGAGATCAGTTCTTGCAAACCAGTGTGTGTTATGAAAATTGGGAAAATATTTGTTCACTTAAATTTATTAGGAAATGGTAGAAAAATAATGTAGAGAGACGTATACCTTAAGGATTAAATGCAAAATCTAGTAAGTAAACTTTCCATTTCTTAGCAGAAGCGTCATACCATTTTGAATGTTTCTATCCAAGGTACGACGCCTCTTGTCCGGTTACAAACTCGTGTATACGTGCAGATCTAAAAACATGATTGTTCAAGATCATGTTGTGCCAATCATACAGAGTTAAGGTTTCGATAGGGCCATCTTTATGCAATATAATTATCCGTGTCCCAAGGCAGAGGAGGTAAGTTACCTTAGCGAGTAAAATTAATGAATTTTATGCCTGAGCATCGACAAGTCCTGACATAAGTTCACTAGGAAATCTTTGGAAGATTTTCGAGTGAAAGTTGTTGAAAGAAATCCCACTTACAAGGAGGATTTGTAGGTAAAGCGTCAAGAAGAATATACTAACATTACTATCGACGATTTCAAGAACTGCTTATTTCTTGGAGTCGATAATATGCAGCTGCCATTGAGAGAAAAGGGTCATTTACTCAATATTGATTGTGCATGTATTCTTATTGCTTTTGAATATTTACATAATTTTTCTCAATGTTGTCCCTTACATTTGGACGTTCCTATTTTGAAGAGTAAATCATTTATACAATTTTGTTTCTATGTTTTGCAAATAGTTGAACTTTTACTAAGGAGTATAACGACTACCAGTTGTAAAAAAATTAAGCTTTTACTAGTTTTTATTGCTAAGAAATATTAGATTTGAAAATGTTGCCGCTTCGTTTTGGACGCAACCGTACGAGAGGCGCGAAAAAAGTAATGCCCTTGACCAACTCTCAGTTCTCTGATCTAGATGAAATTTTGCATGTGCAATGATTTATATCACTAGGATGATTTGGCAAATTACAGTTCTGAATTGATTGTGGTTTCTGTTTTACAGGTATTTGAACTGAGCCAGGTGTGAAATGGATCCTGTTGAATGTCGAGCAGTTATCCGTTTTTTGTATTTGAAAGGACGCACACCACATGAGCCTTTTGATGAAATGAAAACAAAAATGTTATATATTTATCATATGACCTTGTAACACGTTTTCATGGTGAATTCAAACATGTCCGGAAGTCTATGTCAACAGCTTTCAGACCTGATCACATCCCTCCTGCCATTCATGAGGCATCTGCCCGTCAAAAATGTTAAACACTAATATGAGGAACGGGCGTTCAAACCCAGGACCCTTATATTAGCAGCAATTAGAATTGCCCCTACCAATATATATATATATATATATATATATATATATATATATATATATATATATATATATATATATATATATATATATATATATATATATACTAGCAAAGATACCAGTGCTTCGCACGGAGCTTTGTTGCGCACTCGGGTACCTACATCTGTGGGCACCTTTCCAGTAAGTTGATGTTGTAAGAGCAACGATTGCATAAGGTGATTAACATTTTAACTACCTCTTGTAGCGACTGAAATTCAATCAGGAACTTCACAAAACATTTTCATCAAAAAGGAAGGTTACTTGATGTTACATAGTAAATTTTTCATTGAAGTAATTTTCAACTCTTGCTTAAATTTTATCTTGCACATTCAATACTAAAAACTTACCACAATCAGATCATGTCAGTTTTTCCTCATATCCATTTCTCGAACTTTTCACTGAAGAGCCTCAGGGTAAACTACATTTCTGCTGCTTTGATTTGGAGCCAGAATGTAGAGTTTTTTTGAACTTCCTGTCCGGCTGATGGAGACGTAGAACATACCGTGACTGAAGCAGTCTGATGTCAAGTCTACGCCAATGGTGTTAAATGTCTGACCTTGGCTTTTGTTTATGCTCATTGCAAAACACACCTTCACAGGAAATTGGAGTCTCCGGAATGTAAATGGAAGTTCTGAGTCCGATTGAACTAAGGGGATCCTTGGCAGTAGAACGGTTTCGCCTTTGTAGGGACCACAGGAAATGGTGGCCTCAAGTACATTGGTGTGCAATCTGGTGATAACACATCTGGTGCCGTTTGTTGTTTTTGGCGGTTCCAAGGATCGAAGAATCATGATTGGCGATCCAATTTTGAGATTTAAAATGTGTGGAGGCATTCCAGATATCTCCAAAGAGTTTAAAAACTCCACAGGGTAGTGAACAGCTTCATATTCATTAATAGCCGAATCAACTGACTTGTATTGCTTTGTGTCTCCTGGAAATTCATCCATTATTGAATTGGTCAAATGATTCACATTGCTGTTTAATGACGAAATAATCGCCCTCTCAGCAAGCCAATCCGGTGATTTTCCATTGTTTTGCAGGTCTGGGTACACTTTGTCTTTCAGTTGCTTCTGATTACAGACACATTTACAAAGCGCAGTTGGAATCTTAATTGTGTAAGGTTAAGAAGTGATAGGAAACTGACCATTACCGATTTGGAGAAGCAATTTTGAGAAGTCTGCTGCAGCTGTGTTATCAGAGATATAGGTTCTCATATTAGTAGTCAGTCTCTTCACTAGAACGTGCATCCAGAGATAGGATTGTTTCAAACTTGCATTGACAATGTTAGCCCTTGTGCCATTTTTAACCACTGGGAGGATTTGACGGAAATCACTGCAAAATAAGGTTAGAATGCCACCCATGGGATTCTTGTTTCCTGTGATGTCTTGCAGTGTTCAGTCAATTGCTCCATAAGCACTCTTGTGCGTCATTGGCACTTCGTCTACAATGATTGCAGAGGTGTCTCTAATTACATTTGCCAAGACTGAGTTACCAGTAATTTTGCAAACTGGCTGATCCATTCGATGAGTATCCAAGGGTACTTTAAAAGTGCTGTGAAGAGTGCGGCCACCTTGTAGTAGAGTAGCAGCAATGCCACTGGATGCCGTTGCAAGCACAATCTTTCTCATGGATCTAATCTTTGCAAGGATCAAATTGATTACAAAAGTCTTGCCTGTACCACCTGGAACATCAAGAAACATCATGTTTTTGTTCATTTCACCTTGTGCTTCCAAAATTGCTATGAATGAATTGTAAACTTCTCTTTGAGAATCGGTCAGTCATTCTTGCATATTTTCTGCTTGTAGGGAAAGTTCTTCAAGATTATAAGTAACTTCACGTTGATACTCTCTCGCGAGTCTTTCATCTCTCCCTTGCGTTGGTGCAGGTAATCCATAGCTTGCCAATGGTTGACCGCACATAAGGAGAACTTTTTCTTCAATTAGACAAAGAGTTTTATTGTAGATGTCCTCATTAAAATCTGCTTCTGGAGTGTTAACTTCTTGCCTGTAACTGTGAAGAAGATATTACATCACGAAAAGCCATCCAGATCTCAAGAGAATTGCTTGGCTCACAGGCTGTTAAAATTATCACAAATAGGCTTCGCAAATTTATAAGGTGATTGAGTGGCACTTGCCTCTCCTACTGCTTGATGCAAGTGATGGTCATTTTCTAGAAGGCCTCGAGCAAGGTACGCTGCTCTGTATGTTTCAAACACCTGACCATTGTATGCTCGCAAATCTTGAAATGAAGTTGGACCAGCAACCTCATTGAGCAACAGGCGTAAGAAATAACACTCCCCTGCTTTTGGACTAATCGTGTAGATTCTCCCAATGCATGGTGCCTTCCATACATAATCATTTTCAGTACCTTCAACTTGTACCCCACGCATTCTTTCTCATCCATTTCTTTGTCGATTTGTTCCAAGTGTAAAACTCAGGGACTTCTACGTATTTGAGCCCCCTTGCAAAGTCATCCTCATGGCAGAGTTGAAACAATGCTGTCAAAGTTGTGGCAGGCGGTGGACCTTGGGCTCGTTCCAGAGCAGTATCAGCTGACACGCTGCCCATTTTCAAGATGAACAGAAAGTTGTACAATTGGGGGGAAATGTTCATGGATGGGATGTTCCAATATCCTCCAGGCCGCCTCTGAACTGCCAACATACCTTGCATTCTGGAACTGCTGGATCTCATCCACAATGTGACTTTGTACTTGGCCTTGTTGGTTAGCTGCTCCATCAGTTCTTTGTAGTTCAAAAACTGCTTGATCACATCCTTTATTCACGTATTTGAGGTCATATTTGATGCTTTGGATCGAGCTTCAAATTTCTACGTTAATGTGATCGTTGAACTGCTGAAGGAGGACCTTGTTGTACGGAACAATCCGCTTGTTTGTTATTTCTTGATTAACATACCGACCATTTCTCTTCATCCTTATTGTACCAGTCTGGCCTCCATCTTCTGGTTTTCTTCGCCTGTACTTGGGGTAAGAGTCTTGGCCTTGCTCGGTACACTGAAGACATTCTTTTGGGTATTTTTGGAACATTTGTTGTCAATCATACATGGACAATTTGGATTAAATGGTCCACAAGGTCCATGCACCATATGTGCCATCACTTTAGCATGAAGATCAGGATCTTCCTCTTTGTCAGGGATCTCTGCAGATATGCAGAGATCCATTTCTTCTGGTAGAAGTTTGTCCTCTGGGGCCTGCCAGGTGAGGATGTGTGCATGCAGCAGTCCTCTTTTTTGATATTCAATACTGTACAGGAAATCCCTCAACCTGCCAAATCCTCTCTTTTTAATAAATTCAAGTAACTTTTTTAGCTTCTGCCTGAAAACCCTGGCAACAATATCTGGACAATCCTGAGGGTCTTGCCCTTGAAGACAATTTTCTGTAATTTCTGTCCACTTTGGATTTGTTGTGAACGTGATGAAGAGGTCGGCTCGGCCCATTCGCCGAACATATGCCTTGCCATCACTTTGACGCTCAAACATGTATCGAGGGCCTCCTGTATAATTTGCCGGAAGTACAACTCGTTGACCAAACTGTTCTGGATTCCCATCCTCCCTAAGAATTGAATCTCTCAAGTTGCTATAATTGTCAGCTCTCAGGGTCTGTTGCTCACGCCTCAGGAACTGTAAACGTTCTGTTTCAATCTTGCAGTACACATCCACCAGCCATTGTTGAAATAGCCTTCGGTACCAGAGAAAATAGTTTCCAGGCCGAGTCATTAAATGGTACGAATAAAATTGCTGTTGGGTAACTTTTCGCCCATTGGATGCCTTCATGTAGATGTTGTAAGATGGAGAACCATAGGGGTACATTAACGGGTACATTAAAGTATCGTAGAGGGGATGTAGTTCGGAGATCCGTTTTAATGTATCATTTCTAAAACGCAAGACAATATCCCGGTTAGCTGTTGGTTCATTCTCCATTAATATTCCAATCTCATACGTTGTTGTTGGAGCATTGAATCGCCGTGGATGCTCTTCTTGCGGCCTTCGGTCTTCCCTTATGACAACTTTATTTTCTACCAAGTGTTCTTCTTCAATCCTTCCATTTGTTGTTTTCAGCTGACAAATGAAGCTGTTGTTCTCATGTAAAAATTCAGTCAGACTTCGGAGAATGTCTCTATTGAGTCTACTGTCACGTCCCCGATTATGTAGTTCCTCTTCCAGACTATCCAAGAAGTAGACTTGAATAAACTTTGCTGTTTCATCTTCAGGTGGTAAAAGACTCCCAATCTGGTGGCTAACCTGGCCTCGAATTCTAAAAGAAGGAGTCCACCCATGTACTGCCGCAATTTTGTGACCAAATCATGTCATTGCAAAACAATTTTTATAACTGCGTGGATTTTGCAGAAAATCTTTAGAGATGGGACCATTGCCGGAGAGCAAATCTTGAAGCAACTGAGGCAGTGGTGGAAAGCTATCAAGCACAACTTTGCCAGAAGAACAACAACAACCAGGGGTTTCTCCTTTAAATTTTACAGCTGAGCAATGTTTACATACTTTGTCCATTTTTCCTATATTAGCTGTAGTGAGAGAGTCATTTTTTGTTGTAGAGCAATCCTTTTCTATTGCAGTGTTCTATTTCATGGTGTCTCAAAGCAGTCATTCGTTGTCTAGCTGCCTCGTTTTCTGTCAATTGCTGGGGCAAAGTCATACTCTCTCTCCATGCAGCCTCTCGTTGTTGCCCTTGGTATAGGCGAAAGCTTCGTTGGGTTTCCGATTCATTCTGATGTCGTTGAGTCACTCTCAACTGACCTTGTGTACGTCTACTTACCTCATATAATTCATTCGATCGTAATAGTGCTTCTCTTTCCAGTGCATATATTTGCCTTTCTTGAATTTCATCTTGTGATGAATTTAACCGCCTTACAGCATGTCTAGTTCTGTCAGCTTCACGTTGGGTTTCTCTTCCCAAATCTGACAGTCTTGCTCTCCTTTCTCTTTGACGTATCCTGTTAAGTTCTAGACGTCTTTCTCTATCTGAATTGTTTTCATTGGAGCGAATTGCAGCAACTCTTAGTCTATTAGCTTCCAATCTTTCCATTGTTTCTTCCTCACTTTCGTTTCTACTTCGTTTGGGTGGCATAATTTCGGTTTTAAACGGAATTGTGTAACGATATTAATGATTGTAAATTAATTAAGCGTAAAGGAAATGTATCCTAACTGAAATGGACGAAATATAAATAATATTTCTGAATAGTACAATTATAAACAATTATATTGTAGCAAAAATGAATAAAAGCGACCTACTTGTGACTCATTACTTCCGGGTGTAAACGTAACAGTATTAAAGTAATAATTAAAAAAAAGTGAATGTAAAATAAATGTAATACCAACTTAGGTTTACTAATATATGTAAACAGTACAATTAAAACAGTTCTATTAAAACAAATAATTACTAAGATCTAGGTAATTATTAGTCTCATTGTTATGGTTTTAAAGAAAAAAAATGTGTAAAAAAAATTCTGCTTTTGTGAGTACGTGTATTTCTTTTAAATTACATAACCTTTTTATTTTATTATTTATATCTCTTTTAAATTTATATATTTTGTTAGTAAACTGGAAGAAATTCAGTTGAATAAAACCTTGTTCGTGTCCTTTACGTTAAACTCATATTTTTATAAAAGGTTCATCCGGTTTAAAAAAGCACTAAGTTTAAATAAGACTGGAAATAACTAATTCAATATATAAATAGAAAAATGAAATAAATATAACCTTTAAGTCTTAAGATAGTAATAATCAAAATGTAATAAATTATTTGTAGTTCAAATCTATGATAAAACAGGCTTTCGAAATAGGCTCGACCAGGAAGATTAAATTGGAACGAAATTATAATCTCCGTGCCATTTTCAAAACAACCCCACAAAAGTAACGGTATCCTGCAGTTGGTTAAATGACAACGTTGGTTGTAAGAAAAATGTAAAAGAAAATGCGCTTATCTGTTTATTTTGAACTGTTTATTTAATTAAAAAAATTGGCTATAACTGGAAGAGAGCGTTATGTTTTGGGGGTTGTTTAAAAAATAGAATGGAAATAAAGTTAGTTCCGTTTTAATTGTCTTTAATTGCGGCAAGCGCTAACAAAATCGAAAAATCACTGTTCACATTCGAAATGTTAACTTTTATAGGTTTACAGGTTTGCTGACAAGGCTGGGGGTGTTTATTTAGAAAGCCATACTTAACATGGGGAGGTTGGGATGTTTAATACAGTTATTTTACTAAATTGATTTTTTTCATTTAAAAATAAAAATATTTCTTTTTTAATAAAGTTTTATTTTAAAATATTTGTTTTTTGTTTATTTATATAAAATTACGATAGTTGAATTGTATTCTTTCAATTATATTAGCAAGTAAAATATAAAAGATTAAAACGGAACGAAATTGAAATTTCCATTACATTTTCAATACCATCCCAAAACATAAAGCTTTACTCACCAAAACATTGTTTTAGCAGTAGAAGAAATTGATAATTATGCCCTGTAAGAACCAATCTGTTATATGGGCATTAAAGTAAAATTTTATCCAACTTTTGTACTGGGAAAATAATAATATCTACGAAAGTATTCAGTTGGGAAGTGTTTGAATATCAGATTCGTTGTCGGCGATTCCGAAACCTTGTAAAAAAAATATTGGGGGGGGGGCGTAATTCTCGTAATATGATGTTTAAAATATTTTTTTAGGTTAAATTAAGGTTTCACGATATTTTGTAAATAAGCAGATCATCTAAATAAACAATATGAAAACTATTTGAAATTTTATAATATTTTCAAGAGTTAACAATTTTTTATTTATTTTAAACATTATTTTTTTAGCTAAAATTGAAGTTTCACGATATATTTTTTTTAATTGTTAGTTGGAAGCACAAAATAAGTTACCAAACATCTTTGCCTTCATGGCTTTCAAAATAGTAACGTTAATATTTCAGAACGGTACCACAAATACCGATGGAACTGAACTGTCTATATTATTGGTAAGTGGTAAATTTTCACAATATAAATTTATAGGAATATAAACAGAACAGTGATATAAAAAATAATTTTGAAAGTAATATTGTTCACAAACCTTTTTTAATATTAATTTCAATTTTTTAATGTTGTATTAACTTAAAATCCAGCAGTTGATAGAGCAAACGTAGATATGTCTGTAGGTTTGGTAGCGTGCGGAAAGAATACGTTATTATTTCGAAAGGCATTCGTAGTGTGAGGAGGGGGTGGGAATTTAAATAAATATTGTGAACTTTCAAGTTTAGATAAAAAAATGTATTAATAAAGTTATGCTTAAAATAAATCAAAAATATTGTTTATTTTTGAAAATAGGTTAAAAAAAGTGTTCATATTATTTATTAGAAAAGATATTTTAAAATAGCGCGGTAAAAGAAATGCGTAAGCACCAGAAGTTAAAATAATACACATTTTCATATTGTTATTTCTTTTTTAAAAGGTAAATTTAATAATAAAAATAAGTGGAAAAAATATCTATTACAGGCAACATGTAATGACGTAAATCTCCTATTGCACAAACAGTAAACCTTTCAGATAATATACGTAAAGTGAAATAAATCGAATATAAAATTAAATGAAAATATATTACATAATTAAATGTTAAATAGATTTTGTAAATAGTACAGTTGAAATGATTAGAATATTTCCAATATGTAATAAGGTCGAGGTAATTAGCTAAAGAGATTTAATATAATGTGATATGCAAATGAGCATAAGTCATTCGATATGGGGGTGGTTTGTAGAATAGTATATAAAGAAATTATGCATAGATTCTTATGTCTCCTATAACAGAAACATCCTAAAATGGGTTCTAATGTTTCTCTACCAGGAGAGATCTACCCTCTTACCTCCTTTATATTTCGTTGATGATGGAGAGCTGTACACACAGACAGAAACACACGAACCCTATTACTTTATAAAAATATAGATAGATATGTATATATGTATTTATATATATATATATATATATATATATATATATTTATGTATGTAGCAGAAATAGAGAGCTTACCTCGGATACGTCTGTTTTGGGCTGAGCGAAATAGAGAGTTCCAAGATGACGTCCATGGACTTTTATTAGCGTTTACTCAATGTATTTATCGTTGAATCACGTCTGTTCGCGTGCGATTATGCAAATGTGTCGTTCCCGGTCGCTATAAAGGCAGGCCACTGGAAAGGAGAGGGAGCTTTTCTGCAGATTGTGTGTAGGTGATTCTGGCTAGTGGAGTGTGCTTGTTACGACCCACGTGAATGCGAGACGCGAGTTTTTGTTCCGTCTGTTTATTTGTATTTTTTTGTGTTTTTTTTTTGCCTACTACATTCTTGTTTCAAGCTATTTCGGCCCGACTATGGCGAAGGTGCGGATAAGCAGCGATGTTATCAAGCCGTTCTCTGGCGAGCGAGACGTTGTAGCGTGGCTGAAAAAGTGTGACTTGTCGCACAACTTGAGAAGGCGGATGATGTTACGAGTCTGCTACCTTTATATCTGGAAGCTGATGCACTGACCTCTACATGTAAATGGAGAAGGACGATCAAAGAGAAATATACCAGATTGAGGCCCGATTAAAGGGGGCATTTACCGACGACGCGTTTGCAGCATACAGAAAAATAACTGTGGTTAGATGGGCTGGCGAACATGTGGATGTTTACGCCAACAAAATCAGGCAATTGGTTGAATTGGCCGGATTCACAGGAGATGGCTTAGAGAGACTCAGAAAATTGACTTTCGTCACTGGGTTCCCTGACGCTATCTCAGTTGCTCTTCAAAATGTGCCGAACATCAAAGTCCTGACCATGGGGGAACTAATGTCGAGAGCAAGAATTTGACGACGAATGGAGACAAAAAGGTGCTAACGTGACTCTACTGGACCTCAGGAGAGCATACCTACAAGTCCGGGTCTATGAGACACTGTGGCTGTACCAGACTGAAGAAATCGATGGGAAAATATTACCTGACGTCTGGGGTTCGGTTTGATTGGGGCTCCCCTGATCCTGAGAGCAATCGTCAGCGAATTATCGTCTCAGGATGAAGGTGTAAGCCGCACAGCATCTGCTTACATCGATGACTTTTTTGTCAACGAGGACGTGGTGCCCGCGACCCATGTAAGAGAACACCTACCGCAGTTCGGGTTGGAGTGCAAGAACCCAGAGCGGTTGAAGGACGGTGAACGGGTGCTGGGATTGGCGGTCTGGATGGAACACAGTGAACTATGGTGGAACCGAGAAAATGCAATTTCAGAGGCTCCCAGCATTGTTACGCGACGAACAATGTGTTCCTTGTGTGGTCGACTTGTCGGGCACTTTCCGGTGTGCGGTTGGCTTCGTCTGGCTTGTGGAATACTTTGCAGGAGAGTAAGTTCGGTACCGAAGGGCTGGGATGATGAAGCAAGGGACGCCGTACTGCATCGTATGATGTTCGAAACCTTGGAATCTGTGCAGCGGAACGATCCGGTCCGGGGAAATTTGTGTGTGGATGACAAAAAGCTGAATGTATGGGGCGATGCTAGCTCCCTAGCCATTGGTGCAGCCTGGGAGATCCGCGACACTGTGTTGGATGACACATGTTGGCTGCGACCTGAAGGTGACTCGCAACATATCAACTTAGCCGAGCTGGATGCCGTATTGAAAGGTATAAATTTGGCTCTACAGTGGCAGAGCAAATTGCTATACATAAAGACGGATTCTGTCTGCGTATACCATTTGGTCTCGGGCACGCTAACTGGAAAGGCGCGAGTACGCACCAAAGCAGCAAGTCAGATGCTTATTAGGAGGCGACTAATCACTCTAAAGAAGCTCCTGAAAGAGTACGCGCTTACAGTGGACGTGACGCTGGTTCCATCAGCAAGAAACATTGCTGATCGATTGACCCGAATACCACAGACATGGTTTGAGGCAATGAAAAAGTAAAAACGGGCGTGACCAGGTGATAGGCGTGATTCCCCCAGATGGGCTGGATGAGTCAAATCATGGCTATTCCCAAATAGTAGTGGACATCCGGGGGTGCGACACACTACCTATTTTTAAGGAGAAGTTGCCCAACCACGACAAAAGCAACCGTTAAAACGGTCATACGAAAATGTGTGGAATGTCAGTCCATTGACCCAGCGTCAGTCAGGAGGGGAAAGGGAAAGCTGCAAGTTTATGAGGATTAGCAAAGAATTGGAATGGATATCACGCATTATGGCACCTTCCATTTTTTAACTCTAAACGACTGTGGTCCATCGCGTTTCTCCATTTGGAGGAAATTGGCAAGGCAGGACTCGGCAAGCGTGATCCATCAGTTGAAAACAGTGTTTCTCGAGCGTGGCTCGGACACGGCTTTCTGCAGTAACGCATTCCAAGCATTTGCACATAAATGGGGAGTTCACTTGCGATTCCGTTGTGCGTACGCTTCAGCCGGGAATGGCATAGCGGAGCGATTTCAACGTACAGTGAAGCGAATAGCGGCTAGAATGCGTTGCCCCAAACAGGAAGTTGTCTACTGGTATAACAGCACACCAAGAGACGACGCATCCCCTTTCACTGCGCCTGCCAACATGATTTATCGATACGAACTTCGAGTAAATGAGATCAATCTCGCAACTGCGTCCGCAGATCCCAAGGACAGCTCCTACCGGGTTGGAGATCGCGCGTGGGTCAAAAGACCGCAAAATCGATGAACCACGAGGTTCGGCAAGGGTGAAGTGACCAAGGTAATTAGCCCTCAATCGATTTTGGTGGACGGTGTGCCTCGCCATGTGAAAGATCTGCGCCCTCGCCATTATTTTGTTACATGGGCTTTTATTAGCGTTTACTCAATGTAATTATCGTTGAATCACGTCTATTCTCGAGCGATTATGCAAATATGTCGTTCATGACCGCTATAAAAGCCGGGACACTGTAAAGGAGACAGAGCGTTCTGCAGATTGTGTGTAGGTGATTCTGGCGAGAGATTGTGCTTATTACGACCCACGTGTCTGCGAGAAGCGAGTTTTTGTTCCGTCTGTTTTTGGTTGCATTTTTTGTTTGTTTTGCCTACTACTTTCTTGTTTCAATATATATGGGAAATTTATTACTCTGAGTCCAGAATGAGTTTACATATTGTTTCAGCTAGAGGAAGGTACTCAAAGATAGGAAATATTAAACTAGCATCGTAAGAATTCAGAGAATGACTTAGTTCTAATATAAAGTAAGAATAGAAAAATCGTGTATGATGGAGAGTTAGAAAATAAGAGGGAGTGGAAGGGAGATGACGTTAGAATTTAAAGTAGTAGGAGTGTATATAATAAAAGAGGGGTTTATAATTAAATATTAATTATGTGGTAATTTTTATATACGTTTTTTTAGTTTATAACGGTTTACAATTAAAATACGGTATTCTTATTTATAACGGCATAAGTAACAGTTAATTTAAAGGATCACAATGGCAACAGCTTGGAGAGTAAATGTTAAAAGGCATATTGTGGTGGGAGGAGGAAGGAACGGGTTGCAAATGGGGTTAAAGTAATTAAGCCGGGCGGGGAGTGATTGAATATATTAATTGTTTATTATTTATAAAAAAGGAAAGAAAAAGAGAAGTGAAAATAGGAGGATAACTTAATGAATTATACGTTACAGGTTTATTTTGATAGTATAATGATAGGAAAGAATATCAGTAAGTGAATTAATTAAATTTAAAAAATATATTAAAAAAATTAGGAATAGTTTATGATAAGTAAATAATACACACACATACACACATAAATACATATACACGCATACGCATCAATGGGGGGGAACATACATGCCTAAGTATATATACAAACACTAAAACGTAAACATAAATATATATATATATATAATTATATTTATATATACACATACATATACATGTATATATAAAGATATACATACACACACATACACATATAAACACACACACACACACATACACATATATATATATATATATATATATATATATATATATATATATATATATATATATATATATATATATATATATTAGCCGGGCAGGTAGAAATTATATGTTACATAGTTTTGTTAATAAAATAAAATATATTAGAATTTCAGTAAGTAACTTAAATAAAAGATTAATAAAATTAAGGAAATGTTTATAGGAAAACAACACACATACACACATACGAACACACGCATTCATATTTACAGAATACGACAATGGGGAAAGAGTGCATGCCTGAGTGTGTATATATATATATATATATATATATATATATATATATATATATATATATATACATATATATATATATATATATACAAATACGTAAATAAACACACATATATGCATATACTCATACATATACACACCCACATATATATATAAATACATATACACATACATACAAATACACACACATCCACACACATATATATATATACGTATGCATATATATATATATATATATATATATATATATATATATATATATATATATATATATATATATATATATATATATATATATATATATGAATTAGCTGGAAAGGGAAATATTGAAAAATATTTTATAATTATTTATTATTTATAAATTTATTAATTTTCGAGCGTTGCAGTTGACATAAAGAGAGAAGGAAAATAAGAGGATAAATTAATGAATTGTAAGTTACAGGTTTATTTTGATGATATAGAAATAGGTAAAAATATCATTAAGTTAATCAAATAATAAATTAAAAACAATAGGGAACTGTGTATGATAAGTGAATACAACACATACACACAAAAATACACACAAACAAAAGAACATGCAGAAGATACGCTCACACATACAAATATCGTATGTACACATATACGTATACACGCACACATACTCACACACACACACACACACATATATATATATATATATATATATATATATATATATATATATATATATATATATATACACATACATACATGTATGTATATAAATTAGCCGGGCAGGGAGAGATTGAAAAAATATTTTCTGTTATTTAATTATTATTTATACTTTTTTGAATTATCGGACGTTAATTGAAAGAAACAGGGGTAAATAGGAGGCTAAAAAGGTGAATTATACGTTATTATTTCATGTATTTATGTTTGTTATTGCGATGTTTGCTCCTGTGGTGATTCATATTATTTATTAAACTAAAAGCAAAGCCCGTAAACGTTAGAATAGACATACGGAGACCCTATGGTTCAACACACATATTCCAAAAACCTAGAGACAAACATAGCCAGAGAATTTTTAAACTATTAGATAAGAACTTTAAAGCCCCCCATAGATATAATAAAAGTTTCAATAAGAACACAATCAAAGGCTCTAACTCTACTATGCTCAACCTTCATAAAAAAATAATTAGCTCTAATAATAAGAAAATTAATAAGGTACAAAATACAACTATACAAAATGCATCAGCCTGTAACTGTAGAAGAAAAAATAAATGCCCCCTACAAGGCTCAGGTAAAATTAAAAATGTTATCTATAGCTGCACAGTATAAAAACCTCCAAATCTATATGATCTATAAACAGCATTAACTCAACTACCAGATAAAATAATGCTACCAACTTAAACCAATCTACGAATCAATTACAAACCAACCCACCATATAATAATCCAGCACAAGACCTAACGTTAAATAATCACAATAAACAAGAGGCAATATATTTTGGTTCCACATCTGGCCTAATAAAACATAGAATTTCAACGCACAAACATTCTTTTAAAAATAACTCTCTGTCAAACCAAACTACTCTATCCAACTATATTTGGCAACTAAAAAATAGTAATATTACTTTCAAATGAAAATGGCGAGTAATTGAGTCTTGCAAACCATATAAACAAGGAGATAAATTCTGTGCACTATATACAAAAGAGACCCTAAAAATTTTAAAATATGAAGATATAAAAAATGCAACCACACTATTAAATTCAAGACAGGAACTAATATTCACATGCGGTAATAAACGTTGGTTTGAATGTAATAAATATGAACCACCTTAAATCAATAAAAAATACTTATTAGTAAAAATAGATAACGATTTTTTGATGAATTAAGTATGACTAATTATTAATAAAAGAAAATATGACTAAGTATCCCCCTAACATTATGTAATTACACAAACAATATTCGAAATATAAACCGTGGCGTCTTTAAATTAAAAGTACGATAACAGAAATACTCTAATGCACGGGCGTCCCCCCTTTTTAAAAATTCATCATTTAATAAGGTAAAAAGCAAACATATATATGAGTATTTTAACCATAGTTCCTGATTTCCAAAGGCGAAAAATTAAAAGGTAAATTTTTATACCTCTATGTTTATGTATATACCTGTATATCTATGTATATGTATATATGTGTCTATATTTTCATATATATGCATGTATATATGTCTAATGTTGTACTTTAAGCAAATTTATAATTTAAATTCAAATCTATATTTTACTCTATTTCTTTTCTATCTCTTACCCATATTAATTTTAAATGCAGACCTTTTCTTTAATTTTTTTCAGATACATCTGCCTTAATTTTATGCTAGTTTTATTTATAGTGTCTTTTAAATTTAATAAAAAACCTTCAAAATATGCTGACGAGGAGACCTTGCTTATTAAAAAAAATATATGTAATAATTATTGCCCCTAAATTGATGTCTACCACAATAAAAAGCACTGTTTTCCGAAACGATCGTACAGGTAATTGATTATGTTGTTGTTCCTTCTAATGAAACGGACTTTTAATTTAATTATAATTTAATTTTTACATTTTAAATTATCCATCACATTACTTAATATCTTTATATATATATATATATATATATATATATATATATATATATATATATATATATATATATATATATATATATGAAACAGGTAGAAATAGAGTGTCAAGATATAACATGATATAAAAAATAAAGAAAAACAGTCAGCCGATTAGGATGTGATAAATATGGGAGGGGGTTGAACACATTGGAAATCATTTAAAAATAGTGTAGGGAACTTTTCAAAATTGCGTTTTCGTCATTGAAGATGCAAGAAAAATAGAGACTGGCTCAAGGGAGAGTGGTGAAGAAAAACATCTAGCGTAAACCAACGACCACATACACAATTATATACGAATCAGGGCCTAAGTGGGGCACACATTCATAGAAACGCAAACCTGTGCGTATGTATACATATACATGTATGTATGTATGAGTATATATGTGAATATAGGAGTACACATGAGGTGGGAGAAGAAAGGAAAAATCAATCCGAATACTTTAATAAATTTTAATATGTTTCAACAAGAATAGAAACAATTAAGTAAATGATGATCCAAAGAACATCCTCCGTTTATTTAGTTATTTCACTTCTTTTTATTAATTTTTCCAACATTATGTGTGTGTATATATGAATTAACGAAATCTACAGTAACCTTGTAGAAAAATAAGTAAACGTGAGTGCGTGTGTATGAGTGCGCCTGTGTCTGCGACTGCGTGTAGGAGAGTGCGTACATAGAGACAATCCAGACAACCTAGACCCACAATAAGGCTGCGCGGTCACTTATTTTTTCTATCATTAACACTGAGGAAGATCGAAGGATCGGTCGAAAATAAAGTACTTTGGAAGGAAACGTTCTTGTTTTTTTTTAAAAGACTTTTATTATTTCCACACGTAACACACACAGGAAATAAATACAGAAACGATATACACATTTATATATTTCTTGTATTATGTTTTTAGTCAAACTTATTTATATATATAAATATATGTGTGTGTATATATAAATGTATATATATATATATATATATATATATATATATATATATATATATAATTCTATATAGACTCAGAGACAGAGATGCACATATACACACAGGTGCATAAAAATAAACACACCCACATACGCACAAACACACACATATATATATATATATATATATATATATATATATATATATATATATATATATATATATAAATATAAATATATATATATATATATATATATATATGTTGTCTGAATTTTATAAATTAAAACGCGAAGAGAAAGTGTGCACGGATAATAGAGTATATACTTTTGATGCATCGTTTTTACCCCGACGTGATTTAAAATATGTAAAAACTCCAAGAATAAAAGTTAAATATCTAACAAAAATAAATGAAATTATATAACTATGAAAGAAATCGAAAAAAAATGATAATAATAATAATAATAATAATAATAATAATAATAATAAAACCAATAATAATAATAACAATAATAATAATAACATTAATAATAAATACAAAAATTAAGATGAGCTTGAAATGCGTCTAAAAATTATCTGAAAAGACAGAATTTATAATTATAGATTAAGAAAAAAGAAAATCAATAATACAATAAGGAAAATATGAATAAAGATATACACGATATTCTTCATAGGAAATAGAGTGATACATTTTGGAAAATAAATTAATAAATGGAATAAAAATATCAAATAAAATCTAATAAATGAATAGGAGGTAATAAAAATATGTCAAATTCTAAAAAAAATCAAACTAAATTATACAGATAAAACATGGGTATAATGATTAATGTTCAAACTGCCAGCATAAGGAAATGAAGATTAAACAACAGATAAACATAAATATAAGGGAAGTAACAGGTTGAGTTTAAATTGAAGTAATATCTATGGAATTAAATACGTATGAATCAAAACATAATGCAATCATAGAAGTAGAAGGAAATAAAAAAAAATCATTAGCAAAAAGAAAAAGGTAAGTGGGTAAGAAATAAAAGTTTTAAATTACCAACGCTATAGAGGTGGAAACTTGTGAAAAATGACGAAATCGTGTTGAAACATATAATATAGGATGACGACGTAGGAGTCATCGAAAAAAAAGGTCAACAACTCTGATATGCTTTCATTTACTTGGGGTTATGAAAGTTAAAACAAACAAATGATACAAGAAGGCACGCAATAAGAGCATGATAGAGAAGGCGTATAAATAATATAAAATATAAAATATAAAATATAAAATTTGGAGGTAGAATGATATACTCATAAGAGAAGGTAAAAAAGGAAAAGGCAAAATATGCAAAAAAATAAAATCACATTAACAAATCATAAGACTTCAACACATAATAGAAACAATATTAAAAATGAAGAATAAAACCAGGGATAGCAGACATGGACGAAAAAAATCATAGGAGCTTCGAAGGTGGGAATTATAGTGTTCACATTTAATATATGCACACACAGATATATATATATATATATATGTATATATACATATATATATATACATATATATGCACACACACACACATATATATATATATATATATGTATATATATATATATATATATATATATATATATATATATATTATACATGAACATAAATTCAATCTTAAAGACCATATAATAAAAACAGGAGCTATGGAAGCCAGCAAACTGGAAGTCCAAGGCTAAAGTGAAGACTCTTGTGAATAATATATATATATATATATATATATATATATATATATATATATATATATATATATATATATATTTATGGTATATAATATATATGGTATATATATAAATATTTATATATAATATATATAGTACATATAAATATATATATAATATATATAATATATATATATAGTATATATATAAATATATATATTTATATATACTATAAATACATTATAGTATAGTATATATAAATATATATATAAATATATATATATATATATATATATATATATATATATATATATATATATATATATATATATATATATATATATATATATATATATAATACGGATTTAGGCAGTCCGGCAGACCTCTCTACTGTAATCTCTGAACCTATATACCATTCACTTGACAAAGCAGAGGAAGGTAGACCGGTAGAACGGTAGCTCTAGATTAATACGAGGATTTTAACAGGGTATGACACGAACGTCTTCTCAGGAAAATCCGATTATGCTGTAACACCGGAATTATACCTAACACAACTAAATCCTTCTTAGATAAGAGAAAAATCCAGGTTTTAATCGATGGTCTTACATCTTTACAATATAATATAAATGCGCGATTGCCTCACGGGTTTTGTCCTTGGACCTCTATTTTTTCTAGTATTCATAAGTTACCCCCCCCGACAAAATTGTCTATTAGACGGTTATATATGCTGATGACACCCCTCTCTTCAACCTACTCAACAGGAAAACAACTGAATACCTATCTAGAGGAATGGCAAAAACACTAGAGGATGGCTTCCGATCTGTAGTGGAACGGGGAGAAAAATGGTGGGCACATTCAATGCTGCTAAGAGTAAACTTGTTTCCTTCAATAATTACAAGAGGACGTCTCTACCACCAATAGCAATTACCAAGGGCTATTTATCTGAAAGCACATCCTTTAAACTCTTCGGCCTAACGTTAACAAGAAATATGAGTTGGAAAAATGTCATTGAGAGCATTGCAAGAAACGCTGCGAAAAAGGTAGGTTCTCTCTACCATGAAAGCTACTTACGCCCGAAAGTATCCTGCACCTTTACTAGGCTACCATTTGCCCATGTATTGAGTATTGTTTTCATATTTTAGCTTGTCCATCTGCTACTAGTATCTAACTCCTAGACAGGGTTCAAAAGAAAGTCACCAACCTTATAGGTCCTAAAATGTTATCTAAGATTATGTCTTTGTCCCATCGACCTTATGTAGCATCCCTCTGCTTTTTATACAAGTATTTTAATGGTGAATGCTCCGAGGAACTGCAAGCACTTGTGCCCCCTCGACGTAAGTACCCCCCGACAAACCCGCCAAGTAGCAAACTCCACCCCTTCAAATTAAATATCCATAGATGTAAGCGAACCTTCTACTCCATTACTTTCTTCCCACTTCCCCAACCCAGAACCAATAGAATTTGGAATTCTCTTCCGAGTTCTTGCTTCCCTAACTATATATATGTATATATATATATATATATATATATATATATATATATATATATATGTATATATATATATATATATATATATATATATATATATATACTCGGGGTTTTGTTATTCAAAGTAATAAACTAATGAATTCAACGAGGTTTTTATATAGTGCTCAATAAAAAAAGAGCTTATAATACTTATTTATTGTTAAATAAACATGTTTACATACCGCTGCTACAAACAGCCATTTGTTTCAATCAAACAACATATATCATCAGGCAGCGACTTGACTATTCAAATGTTCAATGAATAATGGATTTTTTTAGGTAAGAACTCTTTAAAGGTTGGAGTTAAAAAAAACTTAAAACACAGAACTTTAATGATAAGATGTAAAGAGGGAGGGGAAATCAACTTTTTTTCAACTTAATAGTATAGTGTTACACGTATATATATTTATATATATATATATATATATATATATATATATATATATATATATATATATATATATATTGGATTCTTTCTATCTACATAAATATCAGTAGATTATATTGTCTAATTATTAGTCGTTTTTACTTTCCTCAATCCACTTTTATGACTAAATAGTTCATATAAATAAGATAATAAAAATTAATTTTATTCTGTTTTATTATTATTATTATTATTATTTTTATTATTATTATTATTAGTAGTAGTAGTAGTAGTAGTATATCTTTATTATTATTAATATTGTTATTATGATTATTTTTTTATTATTACTATTATTGTTATTATTAATTTTATTATATTGTTTTATCATTATTACAGGTCTCGAAGGCCTCCCCTCTGCAAAAGCTTCGATCAGTCGAACTTTGATGGCGGCCACGTCACCCTGTTCTCGCTCGCTGAGCTCCAAATACAGGGCCAGCGCGCCCTCTTCTAGAAACATTGGTATCACTGCAGCAACATCGTCCAACATTTTAATCCTTCCATAAGGTCAACTTTTTTAAGCCACGCCACCACTGTCGGCATTCCCATCGCCGAAATAGCTCTAACCTCCGTAAGGGTGAGGGCACCTCAAACACACAAAAAAGGATTATATTTCAAGAAAGTATCTCCACTTCCGTTGCGCCTACTCTCATGCCCGATCTGGAATCGCCCAGCACCGAGAAAGGAATCTCGTTGTGATAGTTTCCTCTTCAGGCGCACACGAGATTAGGCGAGAACACACGTAATAAAATGCTGGCCGCCATCTTTGCATTTCATTTTCTCGCTGAGCTCCAAGTGTAAGACTTGTTTTTCTCAGCTTCTAACCATACATTTGAAAGGGCAGCCCGGGATTAAAAATGCAGCACCGTTGGGATACAATGAACGGTTGCCTCTCTCAGAAAAAAAAATATATATTTTATCCATTGTTCGATTTTTTTTTTACCTACACCTAAAGAATATATTGCCTGAAAGATTAGCATAAAATGCAGTAATATTCTGATACCTTGAAAACTGAACCAACAATTCTAAGAATGCCTCCCCTCGCACATGAAAGCGTACATTTTAAGCATGCCAAGGTAACAATTGCTTTTTCTTAACCCGGCTAAAACAATTGTCACATTACCTTTGCAAGCATATTAGAACTATGATCTAGTTTAAGTTAAAGCCAAGCAGATCCAAGTGCAGCATCAGCAAAATTGCATCCTCTTAATCAGGAGCAACGCTTAATGTGCTTAGCCAATCCGAAATTACTATTTAAACAACTGGTGACCCATAACGTTTGAGAAATACATGATATTCGGGCATCCATATACTGGTTTGGACGAAGTGACTCTAATTATTTTGGAAACATGGCAAAACTGTATGCAGTATATTGAGAAGTTTGTTATGCATATATTGAGCACGTAAAGTAAATTCTTACGAACAGTCGACTACCATTTGTGCCCTAATACGACTTTTTTTATTTTTTTTATGTTTCTTCCTTTGAAGATTGTAATGCCGGGTATGAGGCAGCCAAACCAGCTGCCAACATTGCCCCGCTTTTTTATTGAAACCAACCGAGAGCTCTTTTAGTATCCTCGCTGTTCCCTTAAGTGCAATTGCCTGAATCTCTTTTGGACTTGGTTCACCAGGAATATTAGTTAGGTAGGACTTCAGGTTCTTCTTCATAAGCCCTGTGGCACCTATGATAACTGGTATGAACGATATCCCCTTTAGGTTCCAGTTTCTTTTTATATCATACATGAGACCTTGGTATTTGGTATGTTTCTATATTTCAGCTCTGTTAAGACCGCCATCATTAGGAACACTCACTTCAATCAAGGTTGCAACTCTCTCTGAATAATTCCATATAACTATGTCAGGTTTCACAGCAGCATTTTCAAGGTAGGTGGCTGTAGGGATTACATGGTCGTAATGTATGGTATATAAGTCATTTCCAACTGTTTTTTCAGGTTGATGTTCCCAGGACTTGCTGCTACACTGGATGTTTTTTTATTTTACAGATAATCCAGTGGAGGTACTTGCATACTCCATCATGTCTCGCTGTATAGTAGCCGCCCCCTAGAAGAACTTTGCAACTTGATATCAGATGACCAACACTTTCCAATTCTGTGTGGCAGAATCTGCAGTTATTGTCATTACTGATCCCTGGCATCTTCTTGAATGCATTGGTCATCAATCCCTGGTCTTGGACAGCCATTATGACCCTTTCCTGATCGTTGTGGAGGGATCCTCTTTTGAGCCAGTCCAAAGAACATTCTTTATCTATGTATTCCTGAGAAAGTTCCCCCAGAAAATACTTTGCACGCTTATGTTGTTCCCATTCTTTAAGGTTCATACGTTGAAAGGTCTCGGTATATATCTGCCGGCTCTTTCTTGCAATTTCTGTGGCGCACTTGTTTGGTGTTTCGTCCTCATCTGAGAGACAACACTGACCAAAATGTTTGGCTAGCTGGGTGACTGATGTTGTTCTGATGGCTCTTGTCTCTTGATGTTCATATACTATTGAGAGGGTGTCATTCTGTGCGCTTCTCAGATACTGACCGGTGCTCACAATAGTTGCCCTATGTTGATGATTAATCTCTGAGAGTCCCAGACCTCCTTCTCCCCTGGGCACATATAGCCTTGGTAGACACTGATTTATATATATTATTCTCTGGAGCGTTAGTAGCTTCCGTGCCTTTACATCTAGCCGGTTGATGTATTTTTGTGGCCAGTCAATGATACCAAAGCTGTATGTTATTACTGGCATAGCAAACTGGTTTATGGCAGTAATTTTATTTTTATTGGTCAGCTGGATTTTGCATATTTTCCTCACCCGGCGTACAGATTCTTTACTAATCTTCTCTCTAATCTTGGCACGTTGTAGGTGCTCGTTTTCCTCAATGCCAAGGTACTTGTAAGGCTCATGCTCTTCAAGATCCCTGATGTCGATGTTTTCATTAAGCTGTATATTTTCTGTGGGGGTCTTCTTCCCAGCTCTGAGTGTACATTTGGCATATTTATCCAGGCCAAACTTCATTCCGATGTCACTGGAGAATGAGTGTACTACCTGCAGAAGGTGGTGCAGATCGGTGTCAGAGCTATGTTACAGCTTAATGTCATCCATGAAGAGAAGATCGTTTATTCTCTTGCTTGGATCTCGATGGCTTCCCTGACTCAAATTGTAGGCGCTCTGATTTTTATTCAGGAGCTTGCTTAGTTGGTCTATTGCCATACAGAAGAGTAAGGGGGATAAGCTATCACTTTGGAATATTCCCCTTTTGATTTTTACTTCAGGGATGATGGTTTTTCCTCCATTGTGATTTTATGATATTGTAGTTTTCCACATCTGAAGGTGAGCAACCATTGTTTTTCTAATCACCGGGTGGGCTTTGTATCAAGGCACCGAAGTAACCATGAGTGTGACACACTGTCAAATTCCTTCTGGTAGTAGTTTTCCAGGGCTTCCTCTGCAGGTGGACTATCTACAGTAATGGTGTCCCTTATCAGCTGCCTGTAAAAAACCCTAATACGACACGTGTGTGATGAACTGGAATATATGAAACGAACCTCATCGGCTTTTTGTTAAAACCAACGTAGGACGAACATATCACGATCGGGCTGTTTGGTCAGTACTATCTTATGGAAACATTCCTGTCTAAGACCTTGGAATCTCACAAGTTTTAATGTATATGGTGGAATCATTAATGTAACATTTCTCTCTTACGGGATGAATTAAAAAAAATCAGTTCAGAGAAGAAAGGTCCAAATGGCCAAGAAGCACATGCGGAACAAGTAATTATAGCGACTCAAGAAACTCCGAATCGGAGACTGCCCAGCACAAGAACAAGCATGCTGACTACCACATCGATGAAGGAACACGGTTAGTATCGTAGAGATATATGGGGTCGACAATAACAAGTTTATATATATATATATATATATATATATATATATATATATATATATATATATATATATATATACTAGCAGAAGTATCCGTTGTTGAATGGGTTCAAATACAGCTTACAGGAAATTGATTGTTATTGATGACAGTATGAAAAGGAGGCAGTTGTAAAAGACAAGTTTTGATACTCAAAAATTTTACCCCAAGCAATATATGATGAAAGTAAAGATGATTTACACGGAAATATGTATGGTTTATATCAATTTTGTTTCCATCCGTAGCCAAGATTGACCAACAAAATTATGTTTCCTTACGAAGAGAAAATGTTATATATATAATAATATAAATATACAGGAAAGAAATGTTACCATAGTTTATAAAAGTTACGTTTATAGTAGAAATGTTCATCGGTTTATATATATATATATATATATATATATATATATATATATATATATATATATATATATATATATAAAACTGTGTAATATATATATATATATATATATATATTACACAGTGATCACCACTTATCAAGGCCCGCAAGCCACTCAGGGATAAGGATTATTGCAAGTACATTACGTTAGTGTGGAGATTTGATGAAGTGTTTAATTAGGGGGGCGGTTTTTTAGGAATTTGTTAACATTTGACTTACAGACATCCAAGTTACAGTCTGGAGGGAAGTAGGCAGACGGAACAGAGTTCCACAGGCGTGCAGTTCTAAGAAAGAAGCTTTGTTCATGGGATCCGCGTTTTGGTTTAGACACAGATATAGAGTGGGGGAAATTTTTCAGAGTGGATTCAGCTAGACGGGTGTTTTTCGTGAAAGATTTGCGAGGGGAACCAGGGATTTGAGTTCAGACGAGCACCTGCACTGGAAATAACGATAAAACAAGGATAGGCTGGCAACGTCTCTTCTGTGGGAGAGAGGTTGCAGGGTAGAGACAAGGGCATCCCCCACTAAACCACGAAGTCTATTTTGTACTCTGTCAAGGCATGATAGGCTGTTTTTTGGCCGCTCCTGTCCAGATATGGCAGCAGTATTCCATCCTTGGACGTACTTGGCTTTTATATAGATAGAGAATTGCATCTGTAGTGAGATATCTTCTGGAGCCGTATAAGGATCCCACCATCTTTCCAGCGATTAAGGCAACAGGCTTTATGTACGTGTTCAATTTCAGATCAGAAGTAAAGGTAAAACCCAGAAGCTTGTAAAAACACGGGGCCTCACCCAGACGAGAGCATTCCATCGCAATTGTGCCAGCTGGGGATCAGAGCGTTGATGATGTAAGGATAGGAGTTGTGTTTTGGATGCATTAAAGGTGACCATCACATTTTCCCCCACTGAACCACGCGCTCGAGATCAGAGGAGAGAGAATCAGAGAGAACTTTGTCATTTACAGCCTTTGATGTGTTGCCGTAGATTGTCGTGTCATCAGCATAGATGTCAACGAATGATTTAAGTATGTGGTTAGGGAGGTCATTGATGTAGATCAGGAAGAGAGTTGGTCCAGGATTGACCCTTGAGAGACTCCAGCATTTATATCAACCCTCTGATTTTTTTCAATCTACCACTACTCTTAAGAACCTATGGGATAGAAATGATCTACTGATTGAGAAAACATTTCTAGTTATACCGTAGCTGGAAATCTTGTGAAGTAGACCTTTATGCCATACCTTGTCGAAGGCCTTTGATATGTCAAGAGTAATGTCTCTAGAAAGGCAACCTTTGTCAAGAGATTCACTAATCCTGTGGGATATAACCGTCAGCACATCTTCGTTAGATCTTGCAGAGCGGAAACCATATTGTGTGTCACTAAGAAGGTTATTCCTGCTGAAGTGGTTGACTATTTCTCTATTTTATATGGATTCCAGCAACTTACTCATAACACACAGGAGACTTATTGGTCTGTACTGAGAGGGAGAGAACTTATCACCTGAATTCTTAAATTTTTAGGTAGTTTGTAAAAAGCTTCTTTTTAATTCACGGACTCTTTTAAAAAATCAAAATAGGGAGCGATTTTCAATGGAGATCCCCGCTTTCAATTTGAAGAGGGGCACCTGAGTATTCTGTCTTAACACTTTAATAGATTTTCGTCAACGAAATATTTATACACATATTGAAGTGTTTTCCGTTATTTTTGCTTGCGGAATATTCGATTCTTACATGTGTAGTTTATATAAAACTTCATTTAATATTTATAGCCATAATTTTCTTTTTTAATTTCAAGTATTTCAAGTAAAGAACATTAAAATATTAAAAAAAACATTAATAAAGTGAAAATAAATAAAGTCGAAACTTTAGACAATTCTCGACAAAAAATTTGCATACCCCTGTTTTTTCCTTCTCCAGTATAAGTATATAAGTATATATATATATACATATATATATATATATATATATATATATATATATATATATATATATATATATACATATATATACGTATATATATACACATATATATATACACACATATACATGCACACATATATATATAGACATATATATTTATATATATATATAAATATATATATATATATAAATATATATATATATATATATATATATATATATATATATATATATATATATATATATATATATATATATATATCTTACGTTGTGGGTGCCCAAAATTGCAGCACACTAGGAAGTAAGCCATTATTTACAAAAGCTATATATATATATATATATATATATATATATATATATATATAAATATATATATATATATATATTCACATACGTTGTGTAAACAGTTGCATTTTATGTTGAGCCCAGAAATAAGCTGGAGGGTATAACTTACTACGCTACATTTACAGACATAACATCGTAACACTCCTTCTATAGACAAGCATTTGTTTCCTTAGACTATGAACGGGTCCGAGTATTTCGATGACACGAAGAGCTTGGCAGCTTCTCCTTCATTGCACCAGAGGATCACTAAACCTTTCCGCACATCAATAGCAACTTCAAGGTTGAATTAAAGCCGAGTGCGAATATGTGATGTAGCATTAGGGCGCTTTTACTTGGAATCACGCGAAAAAACTAAAAAAATAACCGTGGCCGGAAACTTTGTAGAGCTGTGCCCATCAAATGTAGAACAGTCCGGATTTGTATTTTGGAACGACAATAGACCTGTTTTAGTAAACTGGGTCAGAAGAGACATGAGTACGCGGTTCAATGTTTATTGCACTCGTTACACATTGCGTCCTTTTCAGGCATGAGACGAGGGTTCTGTCCCCATTGGGGCTTCTAAACAACAGTTCTATTGTAGACGTTTTTTCTCGTAAAAAATTAAAATCTTGTCTTCCTCAAACGGAAATTGAATCTTATTTTCAAGTGCGATTATTCCCTCGTTTAAATCTGTATAACGTAGATGTTTAAGATTACGTAAGAAAATCATATGTACTACGCTTACATTTGTTAAAGATCATGCACATTGAATAGAATCAAGGAAATGATAAAAATATATGTTCGAAAAGACACGAATGCATTAGAGAAATAATAATAAGTTTAGCACATTCCTGTCTTTGAGCTTAGTTTTACACAGGACACATTAAATCAGTAACACAAAATTAAGTTTTACCAAATTAAGTATAGTTTGACCTTTATTGTTTTAATAATGTCTGGATATAATCATTACTTTTACTTTATCTTGAAATAATTATATTTATTATAGTCGTTCATATAGATTTCGAATTTAATAATAAGCAATTTAATTATATCTTCCGTTCATCCACAGCCATGCTTTTTTTTATAAATAAAATTAATTCCTTTTTTCCGGACGCTTTATACATGTTTAATTTTTGAAGTTTTATACTAGTGTTATATAAAAACATTGAGAGAAATATTAGGTTTAAAAATCCGCTTGAGGAAATATAATGGTGCATTTGTTCTTTAGAGAATGCGGGGTCACATGAAAATAAGAAATAAATACATTGGAACCTAAAAATAAAAAATATTAATTAATATAAAGGAAACAAATCTGTTATTAGAACGTGAACAGAAAAAACATTCAAAAATAGCAATACGTACAAGATTTGCAAGTAAATGTGTATGTATATTAACAGATACACTCTTCAGGTAAACAGTATATGCACCATAATGAAAATGGCTGTAATAAAATTTTAGTACATGCGCAGCCTTATACTGAGTTGGTATTTATAACTGGATATCGCTTTCAGCGTAATGTCTGGGATAAGAGAAGCTTTTGTCCATGACTGGTTCAATATAGGTATACGTATTTCAATTCATTAAATAAGTGTACGAAACATTGAATTGAATGGACAGCATTCATGAAGAGAAGTATTTAGGGGCGTTGCAATATATTAAACAAAAATAAAATTTTAAAAAAAGATGAATTTACGCACTGTTAAATAAACAATATATATATATATATATATATATATATATATATATATATATGTGTGTGTGTGTGTGTGTGTGTGTGTATAAAGTATATATGGCGATTAAGCTACACTGAATATTTTGCGTTTCATCCAGTCAAGGATTCTTCAGGTTTATGAAACTTAGAATTGATGAAACGCCGAATATTTGCGTCGCCATATATATTTTATAAATTACTAATTAGCTCTACTTACGTATTGAGTACTTTTGAAGTAGATACTTAAAGTTCCAACATAAGTTCATACTTTCGTATATTAATTTTATGTGAGTAAATGAAGTAGTTATATATATATATATATATATATATATATATATATACACATGTACATATTTATACACATATATATATATATATATATATATATATAAATACCCGTTCACATACACTTTTTATTATAACGTAAGAATACAGAATAAGATGGAATCGAGCAGTGTCATCCACACCAGACAACGCCAGACCCAAAGTTGGTCGTGATGTACTGCATCTCATCCTAGAGTCTACCTTTATCACAAAAATATGTGAAATATATGTCTCTCCCCTCTTAATGTCTAATATATATATATATATATATATATATATATATATATATATATATATATATATATATATATATATATATATATATATATATATATATATATACACACATTCAAGCAGACATGCCACTGAATACGTTCGCTCATTTGTATGAAACTAAGAGCAGCGGAACCTGTATTATCGTGCGTGGGCTTTCTTGTGATTAATAAAACATGCCTAAGACCACAGACCCAATGATACACCCTACATATCCAGAGATCATCATGGTTGGGCGGCAAGGCTTGGCATTTCCTACATACGCTCTTAAGCTTCGCTTGGTCTTTTTTTGCTGCTTCAAAGTGTTCTGCACACCTGTATATCAGTGCCCTCCACTCCTTGCGATCATACGCTAGGGACTCCCAACTGTCAACAGGAATACGAAAGCTAACCAGACTCTTCTTGAGGCTATCACGAAAACGTTTTCGGGGCTTATGCTGGGGTCTATTTCTAAGAAAGAGCTGACCATATAACAATTGTTTTGGGTGTCGATTGTCTTCAAACCGGATGAGATGACCTACCCAACGCACCTGGCTCTTAATAACAATGGTAGCAATACTGGTTGTGTTGGCCTGTTTAAAACATATGTATCAGGGGCAAAGCTATACCACTTTAAACAAAGAATGGGTCTAAGGCAGTGCTGATTGAACCTCTCGAGCAATTCTATATGTGGCCGGTACACGGTCCAAGTTCCATATGCGTAGAGTAGGGATGGTACTACACATGCTTGATATACTGAAATTTTAGTTTTCAGAGCTAGATCACCGTCAGCCCAGACTCTATCTTGTAACCTTCGAAAAGCATTTGATGCCTTGCTGATTCTCCTTCTTATGTCCGCATTAAGAGTGCCATCATTTGATAAGTCACTCCCAAGTATATATATATATATATGTGTGTGCGTGTGTGTGTGGGTGTGTGTGTGTGCATATATATGTATATATATATACATATATATATACACATATATATATATATATATATATATATATATATATATATATATATATATGTATATATTGATGTACATAGACTATGAAATAAAATGTAAAAAAAAATGGTATTGCTCTAACGCAGAAGAACAGATATTATTGAATTCACATGAGTATCATTTAGTAATTCTGTTGATTGTGGACTATTATCATCTTTTATTAGTTGTTTCGGCTAACTATTCCTCTAGATTCATATAGAAAACCATAGTTACCATTGTTGCCAGTTTGGGTAGTTTAATATTTATTTCATTAATATTCTCTACGAGGTACAGGGAGACATTTGAAACAAATCCAAACGTCAAAAATGTATACTGATTTATTTACATTCTTGCGCATCTTATTAATCACAATCGACGTCAGATGCTCTATAACGTGCAGTATATTATACTATATTGATAGGAAACTGGTCGGACAAATAAATATGATTCACTATGTATTTCGAATTATTTTCACACATTGCGCTATCTTGCTGTGAAATGCAGAATAGGAGGCGTCATTTTTATCAAGCACAAAAAGTAAAACAAACTTTTATAAAAAGGAAACTAAAAAGTGTATGTATTCAATGGCATTCCCATTATTTTGAATAAGGCGATTCCTGCTGTAGGGGGCCAGGGGGTCTCGGTATCCTCAAGGAGGTGATGCGTAATGGATATGAATAATTCAGTAGAAGCACAGAAGCAAACGGATGGTGGTCCAAGAAGCAAGGTGAATCATGCGCATAAAACGTGGATATTTTTAAATACATCATGGGGGTGTGCTACTGTCTACGTCTATGCATGTACATATGCATTACACGACGTAGCTGAGTTATATTATACAATGCATACAGAAATAAGTATGTATTTTAAACGCACCGTGTTATATATATATATATATATATTATTTGATAAATAATTTGACATTGTAGCACGTATATAATGTATTATATATTATATATTTTTAATATAGCTGCATATATATATGTATATGTGTGTGCATTTATATGTATATTCTTATATGTTTATATATACACATATGTATATATATGCATATACATTTGCATTAATGCATGTTGTAGTTTAAAGTGCACCTATATTTTAGACCCTTACCTAAGTATGTGCATTTGTATAAATGTACAATGATACGGAATGATTTGTATATCAAGGTTCAGATAATATTTTCACTTATATTGGATACGCACTAAAAACATTAAGATGTTTTATGCAGCATATCCATACGTATGTGCAAATGGCTTTCGTCAATAATAAAGACCTAATTTTGTGAAGGTGTTCAGTTTTCGTGAAAGGTTGAATTTGGAGGGAGATTTTTTGGAAGTTACTTATAGGATCAAGTAATCGCAATTCTGTCGATTTACATAATCAATTGAGCAGAAGTTATTTAAAATGATTTTGTAAGCATGGGAGTTATGTTGAGAATTAAATATTTCCTTCAGACAATAATGTGAAATTCGTTCTTTTTTTCGCTTAAAATTGTTATTATTAATCTTGGGTTTTTCATATAGAAAACCATATGAAGACGATTATTTTTTAATACAAAAATATACATTATTATGCACATGCTATGAATTGGCACACACTTAAAATATCATGCAAATAAAAAATGTAACATCATTTGCAGAACCTTTGTTCATATGCTCACAAAATTCAGTGAAACAATTCACCTTGTTATACCTTCAAGTGTACCAAATGTCACATTTCTGCGTTTCATAGCTATTGTAAAACTAAATGAAACATTTGCCTGCAAAAAGCCATTCGCAGAGTGTATATATATATATACATATATATATATATATATATATATATATATATATATATATATATATATATATATATATACTCTTATACGCTTATCTCGGCATTGTTTCCAGTCGTCTTGTACCTCAACTTGCCACTGGTATGCAACAATGTTGACTCAGGAGAGGTGTGGTTACAGGTTGCGCAAGTCTTGCCACACAAATTTCACGCGCAGGCACCCTTACAGTTGGTATCCATAGTCTGTCAAGACTGATGGAAGCCTTCATATATATATATATATATATATATATATTTATATATATATATATATATATATATATATACATATATATATATATATATATATATATATATCACACAGCTACTAATGTGTTAATAAGAGCGAGATTTAATTAAAATATATTCATAGTGTGACTATATGTTCGGGGATGTTATTATTTCAGGAGGATGCCATATTATTAATGCTCTAAGTATAGTAAATCGTATTTTATTTATTAAAAAAACACATTTTTTGTGTATGTGTTGTCGTTCTCTATGGGCCTGGTGCAGCCAGTGTTCATAGCTAAGTTTTGTATCGGAATGTCTTCCATAAGTAATGACACTTTATAATGAAAACCACCCGCTGAAAAGAAAATTACATTTTTTTTAAAAACTAACTAGCTAACACAATATACAATAACGGACATTCTATTACCACCCAAGCCGAATTACACGACATATAAAATAAACATTAAAATATTTTTATATGGCTCGATGTTCAATACTCAAGATCTCTGAGAGAGTGACGCCAAAAATAAAGGTGATCACAAATTTGGTAGCAAGGACTTGGAGATTACGTCACAGTAACGTAAAATTCTATGAAAAATCGACGATCAGCAAATTCGACCTACATTTCATAAACTATACAGATAGAACGCCAGTGTCATCTGAACCAAAAAACATAATAGAGTATTTGGTTTCTTAGATTAGTGAGGAGAGTTATACAGAAACACGTGGTTGAAGTCATATCTATAAAATCTATGTGCCAAAGTAAAAGCGAACAGTCTGATGAGGAAGATTACAAAACCTTGATAGAGAGAAAAGCACATTCTCGTAGTTTGACGGCACAAGAAGCTATCGACTTATAGGCAGGTAACTCCCAATAGCGTCATGTGCTTATTCAGTTGAAAAAAGTTCAGCCGAAAATAAAAAAGGATTAGGACAGACAACATGAATGCAAATATGATCGTTTTTTAAATACATAAGGGTTGCATGCTGTTTGTAGTAAGCAAGGGAGTATAATAAATAGAATACCCATTCTTCTGTTACTTCATTCACGAAGACAATTGGAAAAGATAGTGGCGTGCTTACGGTTCAACATAGCTTGTGGTACACTAAGAAGTTATGATTTAAAGAAATACACTCGAGAAGTAGCACGCATGGGGCTATCAAATGCCATTTGCCCGATGCCAATTTTATAATTGCGAAGCAGTTCCCATCGATGTTTAGTGAAAACGCAACGAGGTGTCTTCAGTAATAAAATGAAAATAACACAGAAATAGAATGGAAATAAAACAACAAGAAAAAGTATACAGGAATAATGAAAAAGGATAATATGACATATTTTGAAATCATTAAGGAAATGAAGGAAAAGTGTATTATTTACACCAATAAAGAATAAAAGACATACCACACATACACGAAAAAAAATAATTATTAAAATTTATACAACGCAAATGTATCGTAATCATAAGAATTTTTGAAAAATTGTCTCAATGTTTTCTGTGTTAAATGCATGTATATATGTATATATATATATATATGTATATATATATATATATATATATATATATATATATATATATATATATATATAAATGTATGTATGTATATGTTACATGAACGGTTTCTCCCCTTTTCATGTAAGTAAAAATAAATAGAATTAGTTAAATGAAAATAAAATCAGATAAAACGGGAATTGAACCCTGTGGATAGGTTTTAAAGAACAATAGGTTGTGAATAGAATGCCCAGTAAATTGTTGAAAATATTTAATAAATACAAATTTGTCTGGAAACTATTGAGATTGTTAGAATGAACGCATAATAAAATATGGTTTATAGAATAAGAGACGTTGGTTAAATTCCTTTGTAAACAAAAAGTAGACTGGGAAATTTCCTGGTCGTCAAAAACGGTTTCAAAAACGTGCAAATCGCGCATGTTGATGACATGTGACTTATACTCACATTGAGAAGACATAAGTGATTTCTCAATATAGGAAAGAGTTCGAAGTTAGTTAGGGGAGTCGAGGAGCCAGAGGATTAAGATCAGTCCGAGTAGGGAAGCAAAGAGGTGCAGACCGAATCTTGCCACCGTCTGGAAGCGAGAGGGTTTTAGAAGAAGAAAATGTAAAGACACTTTGCATTCCTGGATGCAAAGCCATTGGCCGGTCATATGGAAGAAATAAATGATCATCATGTTTTTCATAACATGCGTCTTCGTGTTATAATAAAACAGAAAATGTATTTTCAATTTATGTTATGAGAACCTTTGATAAAATCATCATCTAAATAATATGTGTTAGGAAGTATATGTTTCAAACTATAAATGTTATAGAAACACTCCCGTTTCATACAGAACTGTCCAAAGCATAAATGACAATCTCTCGGTCTATCTATCTATATATCAAATCGCCTCTCAAAGTGTATTGATATGAAATTTGTGTTTATGAAAATGTACAACTGTCTCTCTTTTTACATGCAGCTTTTAATGTCACCAATATGCTATCTCCCACAGCACACAACATGAACAACAACAAATATATGAGTCGTCATACAAACAAGAACACTAACTAAGAACTCACATAACATACGCGCACAAGTGGTAACTTCTAATAATAAAATGATAACATACTACGTAACACATATATGCATATGCATATAACATGTATATATTTATATATATATATATATATATATATATATATATATATATATATATACACACGTACAGAGACAGAGATAAATACAGAGAGAGACAAAAAGATAAACTGTAAGAGAGAGGCATACGTTGTTGAATAGCACAGAGTTGCTTTTACTCATCGCATTTTTTGAAATTTAGCCATTATTCGTACATTCGTTCTAATATCTCGATTGCATCTGCTTAAGAAAGTTTTATAGGACTTTTTGTCTGTTCTTTTTTTTTTCAAGTACTTTCAAATGATTTCTCCAGTCGTGTTCAGGCAGGTTTTGATTACTGTTCTATTTTACATGTTAATGTTTTCATACTCTTCAGTTCATATTAGTGTTCCTGTCAATATAAAAAAAACCCATAAAATTGAGTAGAAAAATGTCTGCACCATGGAAAACTGTTATTTAAGTGTTACTTTAGGGTTAATGCAACACAAATACAACAGGACCACAATGGTTAATATTTAGTATAATGTTCCTTTAGCTATCTGTCAGTCTGCAATCTTTTTTGGATTCCTTGAATTAGACTTCAGCAATACTTTGTAGAAAGGGGTTCCCGCTTTTCTTTAATTTCCGTCCAAAGTTCTACCAAATTTGAAATTTGGTCATTGCGTAAGTGTTAGTTGATGTAATGGCATATGTTTTCGATGAAATTGAGGTCTGGACATTGTACAGGCCAATACAAACAGGGGATATATGCTCTTCCAGGAACCTCTGGACATTGCTACCTGTGTAAATGGAAACAAATCCTGCATAAAGATGAGGTTATCGACCAAAGTAAGGTAGAAAATGTTCAATCAACAGGTTAACGTACTTGTTTGGATAAATTCGACCTTGCAATCGAACTATAGGGCATTTGTACTAATAATGTTCCCCACCAAATCTTTACCTCCATCACATGACAGCCTTGAAACTAATCACCTAAAATGAAAGTCTTCGAGTTTTCTCCGGCGAACGTACAGCTTCCACGACTGCCTTGCTTATTGAACTTTTTCGTCGCTAAAAAGCACTTGTGACCAATATGAAGAGCCATGATCTTTATTGCATCTGACAAATACGGCCGGTGCTTTCTGTTCTTTACAGAAATCATTGCATTGCTTCTTGTAACATATTCTCGCAAATTAAGTTCCTTTAATCTGTTCTTGACAGTTGGAAGAAAGAACTATATAAGAAGATTGCACTCTTTCACATCTGTTTTTTAGACTGGACATCTTGCTAGCATTGTCTTACCTGTAAGAAGTAACTTTAGTGCAACCAGATTTAGAGGCATCACAAACATGCCAGTGTTTTGGTGCTTTGGCACAGTATTTCCTACCGTTTCCTCATCACATTTAAATCTGCGGCCGATTTCTCGATTGGATAAACCAGAAAGTGGAGATTAATGAGTTCCTAATGGTCACTTAGCGAAAGGCGGGCCCTATAGATTTTATGTTACTTTGTATAGCCTGGAACAACAACAAACATTACGATTAGATATGCTTTGGGGGTATTTTAAACTGATTTAAGGGCGATAATTGCAGCTGGTTTGAAGCTAATTTGTTGGTGCGGATTTTGCTTTATGCCTCCTCAATTTGAAGTCATATTTTACTTGATGTGCACACTAGAACATATCATTTTAAAGTAAACTATGGACAGGTAAAGTGATAGAATAACAAAAGGCTAATAAAATGAGGTATAGATTGTTTAAACAGCTACATTCACTTTAATTTTGCAGTTTTTGAAAATAAAATAGAAGTGCGGATTTTCCTTTTCCGCCAGTATATATATATATATATATATATATATATATATATATATATATATATATATATATATATATATATTGTATTCCAAACTTAATGATGTTTATCATCTTCTAATTTATTCCTTTAATTCAGTTGACTTATACAATTATTGACAGTATCTGTTTCGGAGCGCAAAATATATCACTTACTCATTATATCAGGAAGTGCATCTATAATGCCCTTACCTCACCTGAAGACATAGCAACAACCAATCCGTCAAAATGGAAAATAATGTTATTTTACATGATTAAACTCAGAAAAATTTATTAGTAGCTGCAAATACCTTTACATTTTTCCATTACGCCATATTGATTTTTTTATCAAACAACTTCATAAAATCAAATAATTCGTAATTACAATTTAATTCATTCATAAACTCTTACTAAAGCGCTCTATTTAATAATTAGTAAATTTATCAATTCTAATAAGTGTATACATACTTATGAAATTAATAACCAATAAAATATACACTATTACACATGTTTGTATATACGAAATAAACTAAGCTAAAAGTAAACGATTGATCGTTTCGGTTTTCATAACTAATCAATTGATTTTGATTGAAAACAGTTAGCTATTACAATCAACTTTATTAATCATTACAATTATAATTTTTGAAATCATACAATTCAAAAATGATACTTACGTTCTGTTAAGTTTTAAAATAACGTTAACGCTTCTTTATGTCGTAATTATAAATAATCATATTTACTTAATAAAGTTATGCAGAGTAACCTTCCTTTCGGGCAAATCAAACGAAATATACACTTTACTTACATTAATTTATTTTCACAACACAGCAACATCAATAATCAACAGATAAATGATTTAATATGGTGTATGCCTTTCTAATTTAAATTATTAAAAAAAAAAATCGATTTATATTATAAATTAATTCACGAAGTTTTCCAATATAACATGTTAGTATTAAAATTATTTCAATGGTATGTCATCAGTTATCCATTTATACTTAATATGTGTTTATGTTGAATAGTAAATTGATTAATTACTTACACAATTTGCTTTTAATTACTTACTTAATTAGTTTCCTTTTTTATTTATACATTTATTTATATGGTCATCAATGTCAGCATCATCATCATTTTTTATATTGAAAGTAATAATCTTAATTTTTATATTTTACTATTTTTATACTCGATTACACATACGACAATCCAGTATTAATAAACTGAAAGGAAGCTATCATAATAAAAATTAAAAGCCTTTATTAACGGCATGCGATTGCCCTGCTGTTTTAAGAGCTTCGAAGAACACGACTTTCCAAATTGTCGTGTCATAATAATATCGGGAAGAAAAGATTTGCTGTCCTTGCGCAATAGGACATTTGTGGCCTTTGTGCCAAGGTCTAAGTATAATATCTGTTCCACTACATACTGCAAGCAAAGCCCATATATGGGGGTAACACCACATACCAGACCTTGTCAATGTAGGGGAAGCGCTTCATATCAGTTGTAAATATCCAGCTCCCATTTCAAACCATCGGGAGCTAGCCCTATTTGCTTCTTCCCTCCAACTCTATCCACATAAACGAAATGGCTTTGTGCCTAATCATCTCAGTGGGGAACCAAATAAATACAATCGCGGGAAGAAAAGTAAAAACAGTAGTTTCCTTTTGCTTTCTGTCTTGATTCATGGATATATCTTCCCCGGGAGATAAACGTTCCTCCAGCTATCAACCTGGTAATTTCGACAACTCAGTTTGATACGTTCATCACAGAGCCAAATGGTACCCATCTAGCAGTTATGGGTCTTTATTTTTACTGAACGTCAGCAATCTGGCAAAGATCGTTGGGCCAACGTGATTGTGCCGTACATAATATGTATATTATTAGTAAAATATGTTATCAATTAGCAATGAGTAGCACATTTTCTGGAGTATATATACTCATTCACATAAACTATTCCATTGTCCATATTTACATAAGTGGTAGAGTTCATATAATGTCAAATATATACAACAAGTGACAATTAATGCAATCTATATTTTACCGATATCATTTTGCATTAAAGCAATGGTTGTTAATTCATGGCATTTCATCATGCACTGTTAACATGCATGTGAGTAGACATATTCGTCTGCTATCATAACAAAATTATATTAAAAATATACTTTATCTTGTTACTTTTGTTGCTGCAAAAACCTCGGTTTTCGCATCAAAACGTCTTATTAATAGAGTAACTGTTTCAGGAAACCTCTATTATGTACATTTATTTGGTGCGATTTGGTGGATATCTGAGTGCCCCTATATGTTCCCTTCTCTATGCTCAGCCCATGTTTCAGTGGACTCAAATATAAATGTTTTTCGAAGTGCTTCCTCTACGGATAAATCCGTTTCTTTCACACACATATGTATTTGCCTGAGGTGCATCTGTCTATTAACTGACCCACTAAAGCCTTATCCAGATCGTATTTGCCGAAGTTGTATTTTGCAACTTGCATGCGTAGACGAGTGACGTAGTCACGGGTTGACTCTCCATTTTCTTGACTATGCATATAGAATTTATGACGCTCAAAGACCTTGTTTGTTTTCTGTATAAAATATTCGTCTAGGGCTAGCTTTGTTGTTTTGTATGGAGACTGCAATTGAGCTGGTGGTATCTCCGGTGATAGGTTTGGATGATGCATTTTTGTTTCTTTCCTCCGTAAAATCGCGAGAATGATAGTTGTCGCGTACTGCCTGTTATTTCGAAGGCGATAAATGCGTCTACGATGTGTTCATTCCACTCTCTCCATGCTTGGTTCTGGTTGGAGTCTACCCAGTCCAGGGGTTCTATTGTTTGCATGGAAAGACTCATTTATCTGAAATAATTATTATTTCGTTGTTTTACACTTTGACATTTTCTGTTGGCTTTGAGCATTTTTTTTGTAATTCATTACTGTTGCCTTCGGGTACTTTCGCCCATACGTTGTTTGTAATTAAGTAACTCGTTGCTGTTTACCTCGACTTCTTTTCCCTTTTTTTCTGTTCGTATTCGTTGTGTGTAGTTTAGTAGCTAATTGCTGTCGAATTTGAGTACTTTTTCCCCCGTTTGTAAGTAACTCTAAGTGACTGTAGAACATTATATCTTCGTTGTTTGTAATTAAGTAATTCGTTGCTGTTGTCTTCGAGTACGTTTCTTTCCGATCATTGTTTGTAACGAAGTAACTCGTAGCTGTTGACTTCGACTACTTTTTTCTTTCTTGCTCTTCCACGTCCCCAGATTTGCTATTGCTGAAGACTCCCGATCTTCTCTAAGTCAGTTCTAATTATATTTATCCTCGTGAAACATGGACCAAACTTTAGTACTGGATTTGAGCCAAAAACAATAAATGCCAAGACGTCAAAATTGGATCAAAGTTTAAAACACTTTCACTTCTTCGGATTACCAATTACTCGGACAATTTTAGGTCTATTTAGTGTATTCAGACATAAGGCAAGCACTTAAATCCGTTTTTGTCCGAAATGTGGCCACCAAGGGGTCAAAGTTCCAAAGAGTTTACATTTGCGGTGTCTAACAAACTATTAAGGACTAAACATTTGAATTTTTTCATTAAGGCTACTCAGATATGTAGCACCCTTTAAAATCGATTTTACGCAAATGTTTCGCTGCCAACAGGCCTAGGTTTAAATAGTTGGCCCTTGCAGACTACCAAACGCCTCCACCAATTTTGGGCCTGAACGCTTTAAATTTTTCGTGTGTATTACCTAGACATGCGTCAAACATTTTAATTGTATTGGTGCCTAAACAACAATAATTAACGGGTCAAAATTTGGGTCAAATTTAAAAAAAAATACTTCTGCAGTGTCTACTAACTTATCTCTATAGTAGTTAAGAAAGTCAATTATATGGAAACCCATTACCGTACACATGCACACTTCTTAATATATACATAGGAAGTAATGAAACGTGCATAGATCCCGAGAAAAGCCGGACTGAACTGCAGGTATATATATATATATATATATATATATATATATATATATATATATATATATATATATATATGTATATGTGTGTGTGTGTGTGCGTGTTGGTGTGTGTATTTGGATGGGTGGGTGTGGGTGTTTTATTTTTTTATTGCTGTCTTATCTGTTTGGTTACATATGTTGGACCATGTTTACGATCTAACATCTTCGTCATACATTGCAGAAGAGGCTGTTAGTATTAGGGAGATGTGGTTCATAGGAAATAAAAAAAAAAAACGAAAAAATGTGGGTTAGGTAGGAGAAAATAAGGCGGGTATTGATAATATTTCAGTTTTGAAGATAAAGATACATTAGATTTTATTGTGTGTGAGTGGGTAGGAGATTCAGGTCGGCGTTGGTGAGCATATATGGATATAGAAAGGGGGAGGTAGAGAGGATGGTAAAGAAAAGAAAAAGGGATGGGAGTAAGGACAGGAGGGGGGAGTTTCAATATTTAGGTTTTTAATTTTAACTGGTTTTTGCTTGTTCAGTAAGGTATATTAAGTATACCCTAAGGGAAGGGAGTGAGAATGAGGGAAAGTATTAGTGTAGATGCCATGTCTTTTGAATGGTACAGGGTTCATTTAATATGTTCGTAGTCGCTATATGTCGACTCGCCCATTTCAGTTTACAGTGGGGTTTTTTTTTATATAATACATACGTTCACTCGCATGCTAATACGCATACATACGTATACATATATATGTACATTTTATACATCCATATACAAACACATACGCACACACACACATATATATGAAAAAAAATATATATATATATATATATATATATATATATATATATTCGCGCATATTTTATTGAAGAGAATATTCGTTCTTCTTGTTATGATGTTTCTTTCGAATTTTTCTTGTTTTCGTAGAAGTAATTTTGTTGTGGGATCCAAAGTTCTTATAAAGTCCCCTAGTTTACCGAACGTTTTCGGTCTCGATTGACCATCGTCAGGGTTGTTCTTCCTGTGCATCCTACTTATTGGTTGATTTGTTCTCTGTCGTTTTACTGTTTTAATACTAATTTACTATGTGTAGTTTTGCCTAATTTTAATTCCCCCCTCTAATTTCCATGTTACACAAAAATACGATCAAATCTATTACAAAAATCGAACTCGGGATACTGTATTAACAAATAACAGAATTTAAAGAAAAAGAAGTAATCACTACACATCCAAACATACAAGACATTCTAACAGCCGAAGGTATTAAAAATCACGATATACAAAAATCGAAAAACAAATACCAAACCAATCACTAACAATATTGCAAAAAAACCTCCTTCAAAATCCAGATATCACCATTAAGGTAGGCGGCAAAACACACATCTTCGTAGTCTTTAACAAAAATGACAAAACAAAAAAAAAATATTTTACAAGAAAGAACGAAATTTACTAAACTAAACAGAATCAATACTGAAACTTAAAAAAAAAACAAATCAACTAATTAATCACCAACAGTAATAAAGACACAGATTCAATAAAACTTAATAAAATCATAGTAGACTATAAACCTGGCTATATATACGGGAAATCAAACTACACAAACCTGGTAAATCACTCCGCCCCATAATTTCACAAATCGCCACACCAGTATACGCAATAACAGAACAATTGTATAATATTATAAAAAACTTACACCCCCAACAAATATAGTATAAAATTCTCTTACGACATCATAGATATAATAAATTTAACAGTCTCCCCAAATCAAACCACTGCCTCCGTCGACGTAGTAAATCAATTTACAAATTCCCCTATTAACGAAACAATCAAAATAATAATAAATACATTATACAACCATGGCACATTACCATCCCCTCAGATAAAAACACAAGTGTTAGAAAAATTACTGTACCTATGCACTACTAAGATTCCTTTTACCGACCCTACAGAAACATCTACGTACAAAAGGAGGGAGTATTCATGGGATAACCCTTAGGCCTAACGGTTGCTGAATATTACATATCAGTAATTGAAAATAAAGTATTTAATTGTAGTATTGAAGAACCCACAATATATGTATGATATGTAGATGATATATTTATATTATCCAAAAATATAAACGAAATAACAAAACTAAAAGAAACACTCGAACTAAACCTCCATCTAAAATTTACCATAGAACATAATATAAACAATAAAATACCATTTCTAGACATACTAATTAACTCCGAAAACCACGATAAATTTACCAACACCGTGTACAAAAAAAACAACAAGTAAACATGTCTGTATTCTTAATTTTAACATCTATTGCCCCAACAAATATAAACTAGACATAATATAAACCTATTAGACCGAACGCACCGAATATCATCTAGTAAAATCATGTTTTACAAAGAGCTAGCAAACATTAAACAAACACTAGTAAACAAGAACTTCCCAATAAAATAATCGATTAAGAAATAGCCCAATTTATTAGAAATAAAAAGAAACTAATTAATCAAAAGGAAAACACACTAATTTCTCTATTCTACAAAAATCCAATGCACTATAATCACAAAGAGGACAAAATCTCTATTAAAAATATAATAAAAAGATACATGAAAATAAAAAAAAAATCCTCACAACAAAATAAAACCAATAATATATTATAAAAATACCTAACGATAAAACTAGTATTAAAGAATAATAACAACTATACAACCGATAAAATTAGTATGGTCAATGCAGTTTATTTGTATAAATGCCTCTCGAGGACTACTACTCGAAAAATAAGAATTATATTGGTCATACACGCACTACATTGGAAAGACGTCTCACAGGACATCAGATCACCTCCAGTGCTATTCGCAAATACCTCGAACGAGAAAATAACATACTAAAAACCAGCTCCACACAAAAGAAAAAACTGTTACAAAATAACACGAACATATTAAAGTCATGCAATAATTACCAACGACTAACAATGCTAGAAGCATTAATAATAAACAGTAAAAACCCAACACATAATAAAATGAACTTTGACAACAGCAGCCGAATTCTCACCCTATTCTACCAAGATAAAGGTGAAGAGTAGGGAAGAATTCAAATTAGGCGAAACTAAACATAGCAAATTAGTAATAAAAAAAGGAAAACGACAGAGAACAAATCAATCAGTAAGTAGGATGCACAGGAAGAACAACCCTGACGATGGTCAATCGAGACCGACAACATTGGTAAACTAGGGGACTTCATAAGAACTTTGGATCCCACAACAAAAATACTTGTACGAAAACAAGAACAATTCGAAAGAAACATCATAAAAAGAAAGTCGAAGATCCTCTTCAATAAAATATGCGCGAATAATGAAATCCTCCCTAAATATACCAAACTTCAAGGACATATATATATATATATATATATATATATATATATATATATATATATATATATATATATATATACAAACAATGTATATGCCGATATACATCGATCCATATGTATATATACATACACATGCACACAAATCTCATACACATATATGCACTCACAAATATACATACACATACATATTCATATATATATATATATATATATATGCATTCATATGCATACATATATATATATATACATATATCTTACTTGAGGTCTATGTCGCTACATATATGTATATAGTAAGTGTGTGCATATATATATATATATATATATATATATATATATATATAGGTACGGCATAATCACGTGGACACACCGGTTCTCGTCAGATCACCGAAGTTAAGCAACTTTAAGCTTGGCTAATACAAGATGAGTGAACATTTGGGAATTCTAGGTTCTGTATGTGCTCTCCTCTTATCTCGGAATTGTTTCCAGTCGTCTTGTACCTCAACTTGCCACTGATATGCATCAATGTTGACTCAGGAGAGGCGTGGTTGGTGATTACGAAACTCTTGCCACACAAATTTCACGCGCTGGCACCCATACAGTGTGTATCCATAGGCTGTCAACACTGAAGGAAGCCTAAATATATATATATATATATATATATATATATATATATATATGTATATATATGTATATATAGATAGATAGATAGATAGGTAGATATGCATATGTGGTTATATGTATTAGTGAGTGTATATATATATATATATATATATATATATATATATATATATATATATATATATATATACGAGTTGTGTGTATGTATGTCAGATAAAACGGTAATAAAAATAAAACACGCATTTGCTCTGCAATTTTATTGAGCACTATGTTCAGATTTTTACTAATTACCAGTTTTACCAAATATACACACACACACATATATATATATATTTATATATATATATATATATATATGTATATATATATATATATATATATATATATATATATATATATAAATATATATATATATATATATCTTGGGCTGTACGTTTAATATTTTAACTACAACAACTTTTTATACGCTTTGAAAATGACATTTTTGTATCGTGCATGCTCTTATGACGTCATGAGTAATTCTGAATGTGTGTGGGGAGATATATGTAATCTTATAAAATTAAGTCTGACGGATATGCAAAGAGAACATTCTGCAACGCCTGTAACACAATTGGCATAACTAGGTACAGAGTGCGGGAGAGTTGCGCAAACCAAGGGTTTTATAGGAATATTTTTATAGCGCGTGGCAGGCGAAATATACATAACCCTGTTCATAAGATGTCAAACTTACATGTCAGTTATCCGACCCCAAATATATATTGTTAAAACCGATATTCGTCATATATCACTGGCAGTGGCATCGCTAAACTTTTATGGAGCATCGTTCATCCGCATTAAATCTACGCAAATAAACATGTCAACAAACTTAAATGTAAATTCAACACGATCAGAATATTCAAAAGTTAAGACTATCTATGTATAAAGCTTGCTAAACATTCCCATTCATTCTGATGTTCGGAGATAAATCTTTGAATACACTTATAATCGTTAAACCCACTTTTATTTATATTTTGGCATTGTGTTTACATGGTTTTGACATTAAAATATTCAATTTTATTAGATATGTTAATTCTGAAAAAATATGAATGCTGTAATCAACATTATACTTATGTAACAGAGCGAAAACATGCGTATGCAAATGCACGATAAATGACATCCTCGGTAAAGAAATCGATGCTAAAAAAAGTCAGTTAGATACCCGGATACAGTGTGTTAGTAAGTTACGAATGGGTGACATTACAGCCGTAATGCGATCTTGAGGAAAACTTGTTTACACGATTAGAAAATGCAAGTAAAGCCTTGACAATTATTTTTATAGCGAATGACAGGCGAAATATACATAATACTGTTCAGCAGATGCCAAACTTTCATATCATTTATCCGACCTCAAATATATATTGGAAAAAACGATGCATGTCATATATCAGTTACAGTTGCATCGCTATACTTTTATGGGGCATTCTTCATCCGCTTCAACGTATTGAATAACTATATGATGGTTAATTATATTTCAACGACATTAAAAAAAAAACTTTAAGGCACGCAGGTGCGTAGAAGTGTTTCAAGTAACATATAGTATTTGCGTTCCTACAGCTAATTGCAATTTCTATGAATCACAGAACAAAGCTCCTAATCTCGTACCAAAATTTCTGATAAGAAGGAACAAAAGTAAAACTGAAAATATATTTTCCAATTCATATTTTTTTCTAAAAGTACGAAAAAAATTTAACATAATTTTTATAATAATTGAGTACGGAAAAAAGCTATTCAACTCCTTAACTACGAAATCTATACTTATAACCTTGTAATTTCTGTATAACTATCAGCTTCCTACAAAGGTAAATTTTCGCCGAATTTCCTAATTATAAAGAAACATGCAAACAAACAACAACCTATAGTTCGCCTATGAGTAATATTTGTAGACCTAAGTTTCTCTTAAGATAATTTAAATAAATCAGTGTAAATTCTGTTTTACATTGATTAATTTTCAGTTCTGGTAAAATGTTATGCCTCGTTTATTGACCACTTTCCTCTAGTACGCTTGTTCTATAAATATTAATAACAATACTTATACACACGTCCATGCTGCAAAATTATGAAATTTATAAAACTGAATTTTCTTTTGCATATATATATTCACTTACAGGAAAATGCAAAAAAAAACAAAAAAAAAACACACATAATACATTTTTAAAAAGTTCCAGCAAAAAGCTAAGAACTTGCGGAATGTGCCGCTCACATTGCGCCCGGAAATCCCTTTTTTCATTGCTTCCACCGTAATATATGTACTCATTCTTAAGCCGCTTTCAGGAATGCCAGAAACTATTATAAAAAATAATAAAGAACACGATATGAAGATGTATGCTCAGTCCGTCAGCTGCAAAGTAGCAGAGCAATGGCTTTTTACTTACCGGTTTTGGCAAATAGGAAACAGAATTCGAAACAGAAGCGTGTGATCTGTATCAACTATTATCAATGGACGTGAAGTAATCCCTCCAGCATGAGAAAAAGCTAAACTCTGTACCAAGAATTTTGACAGCCAATTCTACCCTTTTCGACCAAGGCCGCCAACCGCCAATATTTCCTCCTGTATAAGAAAACACGCTATGTTATATACAATGTAGGTACGTGATGTTGCAAACCTAATCAACACCTTGATTCCAGTAAAGTAACCAGCGCTGATGGTATTCTTATTATAGTACTAAAAAAACTTCAACTAGAAGTAACCCCCATACTTAATAAGTTATTAAAGCGCCGTCTTAAAGATAATTGCTTCCCATCACCCTGGAAAATCTCACCAGTATTACTAGTACTGAATAATTCAGTTGATCGGTCATCTCCCACTCAGTACAAGCCACAAAGACTCAGCAAAATAATATTCTTAGTGGCACGCAATATGGTTTCCTTCTGCTTGATCTACAGCAAATGTGCTTACATTTATATTTCATAAAATTTGAGAATCCCTCGACGGGGGCCACCTTTCCAGGGCAATTGCTCTTGACATATCAAAGGCATTGAAAGGGTATGGGTACGGTAAAGCTGAAAGTGTCTTCTCCAGCTACGATATAGCTTGAAATGTCTTCTCAGTTATTAAATCATTTCTCTCTGAAGATGCATGGACTAGTGGTTGATGGGCAGAAAGCAGAACCTCAGAGTATTAATGCTAGAATACTAAAGGGGTTAATCCTGACCCAAACACTCTTCCTGATCTCCATAAAGAATCTTCCAAATAACCTACGTGCATCATTCCTAGACATTAATGCTGGTGAAACTACCATCTGTTGTACACACGTTCAAAGACCGTGAACGATCAATTTCTCTCCAATTCTCTCTCTTCGGATATTGATGACGTAGTAAAATGGGGAAAAAGGGTGCTGTTTACTTTTAATGCATCTATAATCAAGCTGCTATCTTCACATCATCAACGCTCGGATTCCCCTCTGGCATCAATAAAAATGAATGACCGTTGTCTTTTAGAGGCCTCATGTTTTGACAATCTTCTGGGATTGATCTTTAGTCCTGATCTGAAATTGAGCACGTAAATCAAATCATTTGCTAAGGCCGCTGGAAAAATGGTAAGATCATTATCTCAATCCAGTAGATATCTCACTGCTGATGCAATAAAATTCACATAGGCAACGCATGGAGTACTGCGGCCAAATCTGGGCAGGAGCTTCAAGAAAAAACTTCTTCGCCCTTGATAGTGTTCAAAATAGCATTGTAGGGGTGTATTTTTCTCTTCCCTGCAACCTCTGACTCACAGAAGAGATGTGAGTTTGTCTCTTTTATCGTAATTTTCATGGCAAATTCTGGAGTGAGCTCTAATATATGACCCCCTTGCGCTAAACTTCCACAAGAAACACTTGTCTAGCTGAAAACACTATCAATAATAGTCCCAACATTTACCAGTACCTAAACCTAAACGAAGATTTCATGAACAAAGCTTATTTCTTAGAATTCACGCATGTGGAACCATTTGCCTTCTTTCTAGCTGAATGCTATATGGTTATCTTCAAGTCAAACGTAAACAAGTTCTTGAACCGCTGTTCCACTTAATGTAATACATTAAAAAAATGTCCATTACTTACGATTACTATATTTTCCAATTGACTACTGTACACTCTTTAACCTTAGATTCGAGTGGGCTCTGGGCCTTGGTAAATGGTGATACCTATGTAAAAAAAAGTATCCAAATGGCGTAATAGCGTGTGTAACACGATTTAAATATAAGAATACATCATCCGGCGCACACATTTAATAAGTATGGTACATGTGGGAAATCATGTATTATAAAAACGTGCGCATATATTGAAATGAAAGAACCGTGAAATCGTAGCGTATCGTGCACATAAATCTTGATACAAAACTTTTTAATGATAGCAACGTTTTTCATGTATTGCTTTTTTTTAACTATATGTGCAGGCAATAAAGTAACAGAATATTCCATCAGTAGGATTGGTGAGACGAACTGATTTATGATACATGTCTTCTGTATTGTCAGTGTATAAAGAGATATCTAGGATTTAAAATAAGTTATATGTAGGATTTCAAATAGATTATACCGAATCCGTCGCGAGACAGAACACAACTTGAGTTGATTTCAATGTAGTGTCGCCGAGAGTGTTCGAAAATATATATATATATATATATATATATATATATATATATATATATATATATATATATATATATATATATACCATACCTATATATACATATATATGCATACATGCACACATACATACACATATATATACACATAAATACACATATATATACATATACACACATATATACACATATATGTACATATATACATATATACATATGTATACATATATATATACACACCTATATACATATATACATATATATATATATATATACAAATAACCCACACATATATATACATGCATACATATAATTATATATATATACATACATATATACGTACATACATATATATATACATATATTTACATATATACATACATATATACACATATAACCGCATGCATATACCCATCTACACATACATATACATACATATATACACATATATTTATATATATGTGCATATACATATATGCATATACATATATACACATACATACATACATACATGCATATACGCATATATGTACATATATACATATATATACATATATACACATATATATGTATATATACATACATATATATATATATATGTATATATACACACATAAATATATATGTATATATATACATATATATTTAAAATAAAATTGTCATCTGACACGTGTTTCGTCGTCTACAATTCATCAGAGTGACTGCATCTAGTAAGATTCGAAATCAAGAACCCATGATAAGAAGCATACACACACACATATATATAAATAAATATGTATATATATATGCATATATATACATATATATATATATGTATGCATATACATACATATATATATATATATATATATATATATATATATATATATGTATATAGGTGTGCGTGGGGGTTGTGTGTGCGTGTGAAAGTGTCTGTGCGTCCCCACAAGCATGTTTGTGCGTGTGAATTTAAAACGATCAAAGAATATATCTGCATAAATCATCTACTTCGTGAGTTTACATTAGGCTTTAAGTTTTTAGGTAAGTAGCTTTTTTGTATGCTATGTAGGTTACGATAACGTGTGATTTTAAGAAACTATGTGTCTCTTCTGACCACACAAATAAATCTGAGAACTAGTTGGCTATTTGTTCTATTTCGGAGTAATGGGACATAGGTATGCATTTTTATCTGATGTGAAAAATGAAATAAAGGTGGTTGGGTAATAGTTTACTGCGTATTCTACGCTGTTATTATTTCCCTGAAACCCCTTCCTAATATATAGTGTTAGTAGAAAAGAATTAAAAAAATAAATCAAAACGCTATAACATCATTCAAAATCGAATTTAATGAAATATTATTAAATAAGTAAAGCTGGTCTGATTACAATGTATTCTTTATTATATCTATAACATTATTATCCATACTTAATTTTATACATATTGGAAGGCTTATGCTGGTCAGTTTATATGTGTACGTGGAAATCTCTGTCGTTTTTTTTTCAACTAATTATATAGTGTGTACATGCCCAACCAACATTATTCTACAAAAAAGGTGTACTTGTATTTTTAAACGTATACTGTGTATACACATTGTTGACACGATTTGCTATGGATTGGGATAATATTTTCATCACACAATGCATTGAATATCTGTAATTATCATACTTTGAGCGACAAAAAAGCACGGTGTTCATATAGACCATACATTTCAAGCAAAATAAACATCATATATATATATATATATATATATATATATATATATATATATATATATATATATATATATACATAAATGTATGCATACATGTATATGCATAAATATATACATAAATATATATATGGATATATACATATACATATATACCTTTATACATATATATATATGCATTCACATATATATACATACATATATACATATATACATGCATATACATACATATACACATATATGCCTTCATACATATATACACATATATACATATATACGTATATACATATATATACATACAAATGTATACATATATATACAAATATGTATATACATATATACATATATATGTATATACATATATATATATATATATATACATATATTTATATTAATATATACGTATATACATATATATACACATATATATATATACATATATATGCATATACACACATATATATACATATATGCACACACATATATATGCATATATATACATATATACCCATATGTACATGTATACATATATATACATATGTGTACATATATACATATCTACACATATATTTATATATATATATACATATACACACCCGTTTATGCACATATATATATATATACATATGCATACATATATACACATAAATTTATACATATACATGCGTCCTGGATATGACATTAAACTATATCCAGTGGTGAGGCCCCAGCTTGTGGGCATTGGGTAATGTGGAGCCACCCTTTAATTACCATTGCTGCCAGGTTCACTCTGACCCGGAGTGGTAGTACCTGTTAGGGTCCAAAGTATGGGTTAAATAGAAACCAACGTGAAAACAACAAATATATTCTATTAAAAATTTTTTTCTTCAAAATCTTTGGATTCGGCATTAAATAACCCGGAAAGGGTTGATATGTCGTAAAACAAAAACAACCAACAACCAACATATACATGCATATGTATACATATATACATATATATGCATATACATACATATATACATATATATATACATACATATATACATATGTACACACATATACATATATACACCCACATATATATACATATATATGCATATGTATACATATATATACATATATGCATATATACACACATATTAATACATATATGTATATATACATGTATGCACACACACACACACACACATATATATATACATATTGAAAACTGTATATTTAAATAGATTAAACAGTATTATTATCGATATTATGTAAAATTAAGCAATCCTTTTTTAGAAATAACTCCTATATTAACCATACTAAAATTACTTTAAACAATATTAATACTTATTATAATATTTATAAAAGTAATCACATTAATACATATTTCATATGATATAGATATTTTAAATAAATTAAATGGATGAATCAGCTTTGCAATATGTGAAGAAACTTTGAAGAATACCTCTTGAATGTATTATTTATAAGCAAAAAATTGTTACCTACTTACATCGACCCTTCTCTTGCCGCCACAGGAAACTTCACACCTAATGTAGACTACACTGGCACAAAAGAATAATCGTGTTAAAATATCCCGGGGTTAACTCACACGTGTGTCAAAGTAATCAGACGCTATGCTTGGAATGTATAAAAATATAATTTCCGTATTATGTTTAACCGCCGTTCGCATAATGAATTCTTTTTGAAAAAAATATAATATGCGTCTTTGGCTTGCATTTTTCGCACCTGTAATATGAATAATCGAATTGTTAGATATAATTTCAAGTGTAATCGATGTGCATAAATTACAGACAAATTCCTAAAATATCAAGGCTTTATATTTGTGAGGTTCCTGTTTATCCATTAAATAAGTTGTAAATTGTTCAAATGCAAAAAGTACAAACAGTGAAAATTAACCTTAGCGTACATCCCTAAATTTAACTATCTGACACTTGCCTACTTCTCTGCAAATATGTTAGATATAAACAAAATTTTGGAAAGGTGACTTCCATACATTTATATCTGATCTAATTCTGCATTCCATATTTTAAAAAAAAATGGGTATTCTGTATTACTAGACCTGACCGAATGGATAACTGCCACAATAGAGCGATTCATACCATTCCAAATATTCCAACGAAGCCATGGTGCTCCAACGAATGTCCTGCTGACATCGCGAACAAATATAATTTGTCCATAGCTACGTAATAGATGTACTGAAACAAATTCTTTTTTTAGGAGTGTTAGAAATCAATAAATAGAAGTAATTAAAATGCAAGAGAGCCATATGCTTAGTCCGTTAATAAAACTGCTGAGCATCGGATTGGCTCCCACCCGTTTTGGAAGCTAGCAAACAGTATCCTAAACAGAAGATTTCGTTCTATCCTAACTATTATCAATGGTCATTTCGTCAGCATAAAACCAAGCAAAACTATTTTCCAAAACTATACAATATATTCTACCCTATGCGACAAACGCCATCAATTCCCCGTAATTCTATCTATTACAGACAACAAGCTATGCCACAAAAATATATATGTGTGTTGTTGCAAAGCTAATCAATAACCTTGATTCTAAGCAATTATAGTGTTGAAAAAGCTTCAACCAGAATTGCTCCTATACTTAATAATTGTTAAACCGTTATCTTAAGAGGGCTCGCTTCTCATTACCATAGAAAACCTAACCAGTATGGTGTGTATTTAAGAATGCATGTTATAGGGATTCTCGCTCTCAGTATATACCAATAATCTCCTGTACGTCATGAGTACGTTGCTACAGTTCATCTGTAAATATAAAAGAGAAAATGTATGTATGTATGTATGTATGTATGTATGTATGTGTGTTCGCTTTTTCTGTGTGTCTACAAAATGTTTTTTCAGAGAAGCGGTCGCTCGGTTCAGAACCTTTTAAAACATTTTGTATCACATATAAATCGTAATATCTCACAGTAAAAAAACGAACCTGTCTATGTAATTTCCTCGATTTCGCGAAGATAAATATTCAACATTTGTCGCTCGCCGCATGTGAGTTAGTCTTTTTCCTATAACATCTTGGGGAAAAAAGCGTTCAGCAGTAAATGAAATCCCGCAATCAAACTTCACATTATTAACTCATTACAACGCGCACCTGCAAAATCTTAGTAGTTAAAAAAATTCCGTTAGCATCTCACGTGTTCATTCACATTTTAATTTACATCTTTGCCTGAAGGGTTCGGATTACATACTCATACTTACTTTTTTTAACCCTCCACCCCCAAACACCCGGGCAAGTATTAAATAAAAAAGCACTTAATCACCTAAGCAGAAATAACATTCTTAGTGACATTGAATATAGCCTATATTTTGTAAGATCTACAACAGATGTGCTATCAGTAATATCTGATAGAATTAGTGAATCTTACGACAAAAGCTTTCCCTCTAAGGTATTTATCTGGAAATATCAAAAGACTGCTGTACAACTGGACATGTTTTCTCTATCATTATATAATTTGTCTCTGATAGTCTCATAAGAACGGTTGTTGATTGACGGAAATCAGAAGCCAACAGTATTAATGCTAGAGTTCCTCAGGAGTCAATCCTAAACACACCTCTCTTCCAGATCTACTCTTTTTGGGGTTCATTAAAAAGGTTGACGTTGAGTTCATATTGGCCAATAAATTAAAAGAATATAACGATGATGAGAAAAAGACAGAAGAACATTTATAATTCATACATATTACATTTATCAGGAATCGTGGAACATCATATATATATATACATATATATATATATATATATATATATATATATATATATATATATATATATATATATATGTAAAAGAGATTTAGAAGGCTGTCACAATGCGAGGAATGAATTATAGTCGTTGTTGGTAAGAGGAGACGAGAACAAGTGGCGATTTACAAATCAATAAGTATACATATATATTTTTTTTAATTATTTATATATATATATATATATATATATATATATATATATATTCAGTTGTAGGGTAAAATTGCTTACTTGTATTCATGCGACGTATTCCATTATTAATTTCGGAAAATTTTTCCCTTTTCAAATGGTGTGCGTAACAGCATGCTTTGAATCGACCTGTTACGCACACCATTTGAAAAGGGGACATTTTTCCAAAATTAATAATGGAATACGTCGGATGAATAAAAGTAAGGCGTTTTACCATACAACTGGATAAAATATATATATATATATATATATATATATATATATATATATATATATATATATATAAAATAAAAAATAAATATATGTACTTATTGATTTGTACATCACCACTTGCTCTCATCTCCTCTTACCAACAGCGACTATAATTCAATACCTGCATTGTGACAGCCTTCTAAATCTCTTTTACGTACCTATCCCACACGATGCTTAAAGCAAACTACATATCAATCCTATATATATATATATATATATATATATATATATATATATATATATATATATATATATATATGTGGGTGTGTGTGTGTGTGTGTGTGAGTGTGTGTTTGGGTATATATATATATATATATATATACCTTATATATGTATGTATATGCAATATATATAACATATACATATAATATATATATGTATATATATGTATGTATATACATGCATATGTATATATGTATATATAAGTATATACATGTATATATATATGTATATACATGTATATATATATATATACATGTGTATTATGATGGCAACGTCTTGTCAGACAAGTGCCACTCCCTCATACATTTAAATTCCATGAGCCCAAATGTCTGAGGAAGTGTCTATATAAATATGATGTTACTGAGTCTTAACCTCGTACGACAGCTAAGTCTCTAACTCGCTTCAAAATGTTGAGATGCAGCTACAAGCAAGAGCAAGATAACCAGCAACAAATTAATCTGAATACCAGCTTAATGCGGGTACTGGTATTCCGCTTACTGTTTCTTTTTAAATCAGAGATTTGCTTCTCCTGGAAAGGTTGCCTTCACCACGACTTACGGGAGCCCTCTCCACCACAAGACACACACCCACACACACACACACACACACACACACACACACACACACCAATATACACAGTGCTAGGTTGCCGGTGACCCAGAAAAGAGGTCATTCCAACTTTGGAAGGTCTTGTTTTTAATCCTTGAAGGAGACTAGCCGCCCTCCTCACCAAACAAGTCTGGTGGGGGAACCAGTTTAGTAAAAATATATATATATATATATATATATATATATATATATATATATATATATATATATATATATGTATATATATATATATATATATGTATATATATGTATATATACACACATATATATTTATGCATATACATATACATATAAATATATATATACATATACACCTATATATATATATAGATATACACATACATGCATATACATACATGCTTATATATACATATACATATATATACATACATATATATATATATATACATACATATGATGATTGCAACGTCTTGTCAGACGAGTGCCACTTCCTCAGACATTTTAAATCTATGAGCTCACATTCCTGAGGGAGTATCTATACAAAAATGATGGTACAGAGTCTTAGCTTTGTACGACAGCTAAGTCTCTTTCTCGATTTAAATTGTTGAGATCCAGCTACAAGCAAGAGTAAGTTAGCCAGCAATAAATTAAACTGCAGACTTGCTTACTGCGGGTACTGACCTCCCGCTTTGTGTTTTAAATCAGAGAGTTGTTTCTCCTTGATAGGTCGCCTTCACCACGGCTTACGGGAGCCCTCTCCACCCAAAAACACATATACACACATACACGCACAAATATACACTGTGCTAGTTGGCCGTGAACCCAGAAAAAGAGTCCATTCGCCCTTTGGACATACATATATATGCATATATACATACATAACTATATACATATATAGATATATAAATACATTTATATATATACATACATGTATATACGTATATATATTCATATACATATGAATACATACATATATACATATATATATACACATATACATATATACATATGCATACATATATACATATTCATATATACATATATATATATATACATATTCATATATGTATATATATACATATATATATACATATTCATATATATATATATATATCACACTATCATCTACGTATACATATATATATATTTATATATATATATATATATATATATATATATATGTACACGTAAATGATAGTGTGATAGATGCACCGTTCTTATCTTGTAACAAATAACATATAGAGAGAAGAAGAGATACACATCCTTGAAGGGGTTACTCAGTGTTCATAATAAGGTCAGTAACCCATAACCTTTCGGTGTTAGAATGAAAACACATGACACAAGTTTTAGAAAACAAGGGCAGGATATTTTATTCATTGGATGGCTCGAACGCTAAGGGCGTCAGGAATTCACTTGTATCTACAGGATTTAATCTACTACACTTAACTCCTAAAGGTGAAGCTGCCCACTGACTGCCAACTGACTGACTTACTTGCTCTCTGCTAACAGACTAGCAGACTCAACTCTCTGAAATTCGAATCCATAGAACTATATGGAGAATCGTCCTTGGCCTATGACGCCAGAAGTGCATTTCCCAAACGTAACCAATTTTCTTGGCTATGCACGTTTGTCCAAAACACACATCTGCAAACAAAAAATCCACTACTAAACTTTTAAAAACCTAACCTATTTTGAAGAATGTATTTTTTATTTGTAGTATTAATATGTTTAAGCTGAAATATTTGATATTCTGCTTCATAAAAGAATGCAAAATCTATAGTTTTACTATATAAATAATATATAACCGTTTATAATAGAATATAATAATATACATTTTTACCATGCATATTTCTAATATTCTATTTCTTAAACTTGCTAACAAGGTTCGCAGCTCGGCTTTATCCTTATTGCATTTTCACTTATCTAGTATTCTTCTTATTTACATGCAAAGGGACACCCCTGTTCCCCATAACATTTCTATCTTTCAAAAATTTACGCATATTGTAATTCTAGTAATTTTTTCTCTATATCTCTACAACACCTCGGCTAAGAAACATCAACCCTCATTAACATTTGTTTTTAGTCAGCGCTTTTCCAGCTGACTTCCTAATGAAATTGTTTAGATCAGTATATCTTTCTAATTCTCCTGACATTTCCTTTTTGGGTGTACGGTATATCAGCTGCTTCACCTGGTCACCCTTCTTTCGTCCAAAAGTGTCCTGCTCCTTTCTTTCACCTGCGTGTTCTACTAATTAGGACTTTGCCACATTTCTAACTATTTTATCTTTTGGGACATACATCAAAGCTCATTTACTTAAATCTTGGTGCTTGGCTTCTAATTGTTAAGGTATACATTTTCATCACAGTGATTAACCCGGATATCAGACATTGGCGCCTTGGAAATATGATAAATATTAGAAAAAAATCACCCTGAACGATATACCCCCATCGCTCGCGGCAAAATTCCTATTTTCGCAGTGAATTCTTACTATGGCCCAGTTTTATTTTTTCATACGAGCATCAAATATTCCATCAGAGATATCCCGCATTGATACATCTCTAAAAAATATAAGTTCATATTGTTTCTTCCTACGTACTTACGGTATATTTTACTTATTGTCCTTTCTTAATGATATATGTCATTTGCTCGTGGCAATGACTCTTCTAGTACTTTGGTAACCGTCAGAATTCTCGTATCCTTCTACAGCTCCCTTTTTATTTATTGTGCCTAGACTTATAATTCTGCTTATTGCCGTCATGTGCAGCATGCTTTAAAATCACAAAATATCGCAGGCCCCATCTAGATGTTTCCTTACAGGGGCACCTCTAATGCTACTCCGTGGCAAGCTACACTTCTTACTTGCGAAAGCTATTCATGGTAAGCAAACAATATCTACAATCCAACAGAAAAATTATCTCTTTTTGCTTAACACATCCAAAAAACTCAAAATACAATTTTATGTAATTTTCTCTTGTTCTCTTACTAAAAGTCAAACTTATTTTTGGGCCAAACATTTGTCTCAATTATCGTTTCTTTCCATTTAATTTCTTTACTTAATTATTACTTTGAATTCCTGATGTAAAAAAGAATAACCTCATGCATACATGTAAACAATTTACAATAGTTGTCCACACATTTTCACAAAAATTATATTATATTAAACTATGATTACACATTTAACGTTACAATTATAACTGTTTTCAAGAAAAAAATATTTTGTAAAACAACAACCATAACAACAAATATTTCCCAAAAAAATTCCCCGTTTTTTTTCAAACAGAAAAGCACGCATAGTTTAAAAGGTAAACTATGAACACCGAAAGTTTAAAAGATAAACTATGAACACCGAAACAAACTTTTTTACAAAAGTATTTACACATGTTCTTTTAAACTGCAAACTACTTTGACTCTTGTGGAAAGAAAATATTGTCTGATTGTCAGTTATGCAAAACAATTTTCAACGATTATGCCTTGTGTGTATATCTGTATATATTTTTAAAGCAAAACAATTCATTTATCAATGAATTACACATTTTGACTTGTTTTATTCCTGTGTCTTTATGCACTATTCTCATTTGTTTTTCTTTGCTCTATGCCATTTCTTTCATATGACAGTGTATGTTTTATACCTTTACATTGTGCATGTGTGTACTTCGTCTAGATTTTTCGCATTTTGTCTTTTTTGTTTTCATTAGACCATTTGATGTGTTTTCCTGGTATAGTTCGTGTTTTACTCTTGCAGAAACAATGGTCAGCACACTCAAATCGCTATACGTTAAATAGCAGGGGTTCATTTCTTAGGTGACACAGAGTTCATACTATGGAATTATAATACACGAATATAACAATGATGAGAGCATTTATACATATTATAGTTTTGGGGATCCTTGGGACTTTATATATATATATATATATATATATATATATATATATATATATATATATATATATATATATATATATATATACTGAGAGTTATAGGATTATTGATGCACATTTCTTATATATCTTGCAACACATATACATAAAAAGAACTATACATATTCTTGGAAAGGTTATGCAATGTTCATAAAAATATGATTAACCCACTACGTTTGGTTGTTGAATGATGACACATGACAACAGTTTTACAAAAGCAAAAACAAGATACTTTATTTATTGGATCGGTTAAATGCTTCTGACGTCAGGAATTCACTTGTATCTACCGGGTTTAATCTTCTACCTTTCGCTCCACAAGGTGCAGCTGACCACTGACTCGCAGCTTACTGGCTCTCGTGATCTCTGCTAACTGACTAGCAAATTTAACTCTCTGAAATTCGAACCCATAAAACTACATGGAGAATCATTATTTGTCTATAATGTCAACAGTGGGTTTCCAAAACGTGACTAATTCGCTGGAATATGCACGTTTGTGAAAAAAACACATCTGCAAACTAAGATTCCTCTCTTAAACTTTTTAAAACCTATCCTATTTTTGACAATGTAACATTTTAAATATTCAGCTTCATAAAAAAACTACAATCAATTATTTTTACAATATAAAATATATATAAATATTTATAATACATTTTTCAGTAGATCGATTTAACATTCCGATTCCTAACATTCTATTTCTTAATCTTGCTTACCAGGTTCGACGCTTATACTAATCTCATTTTCACTTATCTATCGTTCTTCTACTGTACATACACCCCCAGCAACACTCCCCACACACAAACACACATACACATATATATATATATATATATATATATATATATATATATATACATATACATGTATATGTGTGTGTGTGTGTGTGGGTATGTGTGATTGTGTGTGTATGAGAATAAAAAAAGTCAATACGAAAAATATAGGTGTATATATTTTCTGTATTTATTTCGTGTGTGTTGACTTGTAGGAATAAAAAATGTCTTAAAAAAAGAATGTTTCCTTCAAAAGCACATATCTTCTTCCGATCATTCGATCTTCCTCAATGTGAATGATAGAAAACATGACGTAGCTGGTAGAGTAGACAGCGGGAAGAGGGGCACGGTTATACTCATTATGGTAAAGATCTTCTTTTTTTTTAATGTACCCCTTCCAGCATTTTCGACTTGGAATAGCCAGCAACTTGTGTGGCCTCAATTCAAAACTAAGCTTTCAGAAAGCTTCGAGAAGGACACCCACGGACCCCACGAATATACATGCATACACAGTCGCGCACTACCTTATATGCTTCTTCGCGTACACATACACACATGATACACGCACCAACGTTTATGAGATTGATTAGCAGATGTAGGTAATAAGCTAAGAGTGTGGGAAGTAGAACGTCTTTTGTCAAGAGCTAGGGCTTATAGATCTATTGTGGGCCTTGGCTGTCTGGATTCTCTGCACATACGCACCACCTCCCGCACTAACACACACACGCACATGTATTATTTTGTAAAAACGCTAATGTAGATTTCGTTAATTGATAGATACAAACATATAACGTTGGAAAAAATAAATAAAATGAAGTGTAATAACTAAATAAGCGGAGAATATTATTTTGATCATTACTTAAATGTTCTATTCTTGTGCAAACATAAAAATATTGAAGTATTCGGATTGCACGTTTTCTTTCTTCTCCCACACTCAGGTATATTCATTTATTCCCTTATATACTCATACATACAAACCTACATACATACATATACACATGCATACCGTAAATGGTCGGTGTAGGGTGAAAGCATTGTTTTTAAGTCAGAAGCTATCACAAAAATAGTAACCTCGATATGCAGGTTATAGGAATGAGAGGTTAAGAACATTAAATGTTAGATATAAAAGTGAAAGATGTATTGCAATGCTCCAATGAGGAGTTGAATGAGAGTAAAAACAATACACACAGCAATAATAATAATAATAATAATAATAATAATAATACATATATATATGTGCATATAAAATGAAATAACCAATGTATATATATATATATACATATATATATACATATATATAAATATGTACACGTTGCTAATAATGTACATATACACACACACACATATATATATATATACATATGTATATATACATTGGTTATAATACTGTAATAATGTATATATATACATACATTGTTTGTAATAGTGATAATAATAGTAATAATAACTATGATAATAATAATAATGATAACAATAGCGATAATAGGAAGAACAATGAGTATAATAATAGTGATAATAATAACGATAACAATCATAGTAATGACACCAGTAATGATAATAACAAAAACAATATTAGTAATGATTATAACAAGAATACTGATAATAATGATGATAATAATGAGATTAATAACTACTTTGGTAATAATAATAATAATAATAATAATAATAATAATAATAATAATAACATGAATAATAAGAAGAAGAAGAAGGAGAAGAAGAAGGAAGTATATCGTTGTAGCCGGTCCTATAGTATAAAAAATAATATAAATGAAGTAAAAGGCGTGACGTAAACAACAAAAAACTTCTAGTGGGTGAAGCTTAGGCGTTCTTCCATGGTTCATACTCACTCTGCCCTGTGCGCTGTTCCCTGTAGGGAGATGTATTTGGTAGGTTTATACGTTTTATGAAAAGACTACTCATTTAACGGCGCCAACCCTTTATTGAGAACGGAGATGTGTGTATTAAGTCTTAGAATGGGTTTCTTTTCATGGTTTCTTCTTTTTATTTGTGTCCGAAAGTTTAAGGTTGTAAGCACGCATTGTATGCTGTCTATGGTGTGGTCTGAAATGGTGTATTGAATTAGTATTTTTTGCTGTGTTGATTGGTCCCTAATTGGTTGGTGAAACGTAAGCGTAACTCTCGGCTTACTCCCACACGAAATTACCCTTTGTGCATCTGGTGCAATATATTAGGTACACTACATTAGGACTATCGCAGGTGAGCGGAGGGAGTTTAAATTGAGTGTTTGTGCCTCGGGGAGTAAATTTGTCGCTAGAATTAATGTGTTTCACACTTTGCACTTGAGTGGGTTGCATATTTTTTCCTGGTCGTGCGGAAGTGGGTTGTATCTTTGTGCATGTTAAAAGGGGCACACGATTTGTGAGCTGTCTTCTTGCACAGAGTGGGGATGTGGGGTATATTGTGGTGAACTTAAGGGCATGTTGCAGTTGTATGAATGCTTGTTTAAAGTGTTTGTGGAGTTTCTTTGCGTTATTGTTATATTCAAATACCATTGGTGTTTTGGAGATGATGTGTTCTGTTTATATGTGAGAAAATTTAACCTTCTTATATGTTCTGCTTTCCTAATTGATCCTTTAATAATTCTAAGGAGGTGCTCCCAATGAAGAAAGTAGTTGGCCTGAATTCTTACTTGTGTTTCGTACTTGGCACTTGCTGAATATAATAGCAATTCGGTCTATAATATATATATATATATATATATATATATATACATATAAATACATATATATGGATATATATACATATATATATGTATATATATACACACATATATACTTGTTGCAATTCAAAAATTAATAGAGAACGGTCTCTATAATAATAGATACATAATTGTACAACCAATCAACGATGTGTAATAAATTAAATATATATAGATATATAGGTTCGTGTGTGTGTGTTTGTATAATGTTAAAAATGGTGTATAAACATGTATCTGTGCATAAGATTACGATTGTAATATGAAAGTAATTAAGAATGCAAATATTTTTTCCAGTTTTGATTTCTAATATCCTGTTTATTTTTTGTACACTATTTTAAAACTCGAATTTGGATATCCATATCCCAACTACGCTGAAGAGATTTGAATATTTTATAACAGTCTTACAACGTGAATTTATTATTAAACGGGTTAGAATGATAGTAAGATGCAAGTAAAATGAGTATAATAATTCGCACATATACAAAAGCAAATCTCTGTCTCTATCTATAAAATAGATATTACTCATTTGTTTTTGTGTCAAAAGAAAAGTGCATTTTTTCGGAAATGCGAGTAATAATTTTGCTTTTTACAAATATGGTCGCCCCCAATTGAGAGCTTCATATATATTATTTTAAAATATCGAATACCTAAATATTCTCAGGAAAATTGTTTTCACAACGTTAATAATTTACAGCTACATTCATAAATACCTCTTTCAATCTACAATAAATTACAAATGTTTAGAAATTTTCGGTGATGAGCATCTATAAACAATTTACTTGATACTCATCAAAAATGCAAAAATTAGACGTTTCCAGGTGCCAAAATAAAAACAATTTCATAGACAGAGTTAGTTTTATTACATTCTAAATAATATGAAGACCTTATTTTGTGAATAAAATCAGGACGGCATGCGATTAAAGCTTAAATAAAATACTATCAAACACGTCACAGAAAGTCATTCAGTTTACATGGTAAACATAGGGAAAATTGGAAAACGCCATTTTGACTGAAATACTATCCGCCAAGAATGCATAAATAAATAATGAAAGGCTAAACGTTATCATAAGCCTTACAATCGAGCTTCCTGGAACACGAGGTTAGAAATCGATAACTCACAGCCATGCATTTTTAAATATGCTATACACAGCTTAATCTGTATCGGATGAAGAAACATATTTTTAAGTGAATTACGCCGAACATATGAATGTCGATAACGGCTTGCCAAAAATTTGGAGATAAAATTGAAGAAGGTTAAACCAATCGTCAAGTACGATGTTGATTGTAAATACAGAATCGAATACGTTACACTGTATAATAGCTCATTTTTCGCCTATCGATTACTTTTGTGGTGTTTAACTACATACATTTAATAATTACAGCTGTCACGAAACACACATTTCAATCCACGTATTACAGCAGGCACTTATGACCTACCATCTGGTGAGAAAATACGTTGCAGGAAAAAAGTTAAAAAGAACGCAAGAGAGGTATATGCTCAGTACGTTAAGTCCAAAGTAGCTGAGCAGCGGTTTGGTTCCCACCAGTTTTAGCAAATAGCAAATAGAATCCTGTAAAGAAACTTCCTGAGGTAATCTCGTCAGCATCAGACAGAGACAAACTCTTTGCCAAGAACTTTGCAGCTAATGGTACCCTTTGTGACCATGGCCGCCAACCACCAATATTTCCTCCTGTATCAGAAAACACGGTGTGTGATATACAAATATCTGTACATGATGTTGCCAAGCTAATTAAAACCTTGATTCCAGTAAAGCAACCGGATCTGATGGTATTCCAAAATAGGACTCAAAAGACTTCAACCTTGGCTAGCGCCCATCCTTACAAAACTGGTTAAACGGAGCCTTAAGGAGAATTTATTTCCATCACCCTAGAACATCCAATAAGTAGGCCCTGTATTTAAGAATTCAGGTTATCGCTAATATCCTCCTAAGTACAGGTGTGCATAATGGGTATGTTGCTTGAATCTGTAAAATAGCGAAGTAATCAACGATCTCAACAAACAATAACCTTCTTAGTGATATGGTTTCCGTTCTGCTAAATCTACAGCAGATGTACTTACAGTTTTATCTCAGAGGATTAGCGAATATCTCTACGAAGACTTTCTTTCTAGGGCAACTGCTCTTGACACATAAAATACCTTTTGTAGAGTATGGCATACAGGTTTACTTCACAAGATCTCCAGCTACAGTATAGCTGGAAATGTCTTCTAAATTATTAAATAATTTCTCTCTGATAGGTTCATAAAAGTAGAAGTTGATAGGCAGAAATCAGAAGCCCTAAGTATTACTGCTGGAGCCCCTCAGGGGTCCATCCTGGGCTCAACACTCTTACTGCTATTCATTGATGATCTTCCGAATCACATCCTTACATCATTCGTAGAAATGTGTGCTGATGACACTACCACCTATGGTAGTACACCAAGGGCCGTAAACGACAAAGTTTTCTCCGATTCTCTCTCCTCTGATCATCAACATAGGGTACAATCGGGAAATCGGTTGCTGGTTACTTTAATGCATTTAAAACCAAGCTTCTATCTTTACATCATCAGCTCACTGATCCCTATCTGGCATCAATTGAAATTAATGGCTCTCGTCTTGGGGAAGCATCATGTTTTGAAAAGCTTCTGGGTGTGACTTTTACTCCTGATCTTAACGTCCCTTGAAAAATTGTGGGATCCTTCTTGCGATCCAGTAGATATCTTACTGCTGGTGCAATTCTCTATCTACATAAGAGCCAGATACGTCCAAGGATTGAGTCCTGTTGCAACATCTTGGCAGGGGCTGCTAGAAAGGACTTATCCTGGCTTCATAGAGTTCAAAATAGGCTTCGTATCCTTGTATTTCTTTTCTCTTCGCTGTAACCTCTTTCTCACGGAAGAGATATTACGTGCGTGTTTCTGCTTTGTCGTTATTTTCATGGCAAGTGCTCGGCTGAACTTCAATCTATTGTCCAAACTTTCATAAAACACACCCTTCTAACAGAAGTCACTATCAATAATTTCCCCACACTTTATCGGTTCCTAAACCTAAAAATAGCTTCCATGAGCAAAGCTTCTTTATAGAACTGCACGTCTATAGAATTTTCTTCCGTTTTCCTGATTTTCATCTGATTAAAATATCGTTTTGTTAAAGTCTAACGTAAACAAGTTTTTGATGAGCCGTTCCTTATACGTATACAGATTTACCAAATTTCCATTCCTAACGATTACTATATTGCCCAATTTCTACTGTACACTCTTAAACACTTAACCTAAAGTGGTCTCAATCCCTTGATTAGTTGTGATGGCCAGGTAAAAAAAAAAACTTTGTAATAACCGGGTTCATATTTTTTATTATAAACAACGTCATTAATTTCTTCGGTCTTTCTAGGTCTGCACGTGATCTCCGGTCTTCGCTGATATTTTACGTGGCGTATTGTTTAGTTATCGTTCTCACCGTCATGTTAACAGTGCCACTATACGTGAGTCAGTCCTCTATTACAACACCCTTCAATAATACCAATTTTATAAAGCAAGAACCGAGAAAATTAATCACATATAAATATACAAAACTTGATGTTACGTTACCAAATAGAAAATATGAGAATAACATATGTTATAGTCAATAGAAACATGCCCTTATCGTTTATTCTAACAAAAGAACGTAAACTACCCCCTACCTTAACTTGTAATGATATGAGTTAGACTATGTGTGTAAAAAAAGATTATACAATATAGCATCAAACAATATAGTAAGAAAGTATATTCAAAAACTATGTTTATTTTAGATGTTTTTTGTTTTGTTTTTGTTTCATTTCGACGCAATTTCCTAGTAACTAAGTTCAAAAGAGCCAGTTCAATTAGAGAACACCTATTTTTATTGTACACTTTCTATAATCTCACACGATTATAAATATATATATATGTATATAAATATATATATACACGATTATAAATATATATATATATATATATATATATATATATATATATATATATATATATATATATATATATATATAAGAAATCCGTAGTTTTTAAAAGATTTAAAAAAAAAAATATTTCAAGCATCAATCTATACGCACTGGAGAACCGGCTTAACATGCATTAGTTTTAAAATTAGTTATAAAGTAGGTTAAGCTACTAATCAGTATTTGAACAAACGGGTTCATTATTAACAATATATTCGAAGGTCCTTGTCCATATATATATATATATATATATATATATATATATATATATATATATATATATATATATATATATATATATATACATACATATATATATATATGTATGAATATATATATATATGAATATATATATATAAATATATATATATATGAACATATATATGAACATATATATGAATATATACATATATATATATATTTATATATATATACATATATGTATATATATATATATATATATATATATATATATATATATATACCCACACATATATATGTATATGAATTCATACAAACCCGATCAACACGGGGTACCCCGACGAGGCAATAAGATAAGAGAAGTGGGTGTGTGTATGCTTGTATGTCTGCAAAGTTTTTCTCCAGCACGAGCCAGCCCAATCTACGCGTGTATTGTTTCAAAGAGTGAAATCTTTGATTAAATACATGTAAAAATTACCCAAAACGACTAATTCTATTACAGTTAAATAGGAATAGTTGTGTAACCGGGGTTGCCTCTTGTTCGAGGATTCGTAATGTTATTTTTACATTATGAAAAATTCAAAAAATTAAAGTTTCAGAAGGCTGATTTATTGTTTTAGGGAACGGCGTCTTCTGTTTTTAAAGATGTTTATTATTACACGAGAAAAAACAAAGGGTTTCCTTTAAAGCTTTAAATGTGCTTATTTTTAAGTAAAACACATGTTACTTGCCTTATTGTCGCGTGCAATATATCTTCTCGTATTGTTTGTGCTCATTGCAGTGATTGACATTAGTTTTTGGAGAAAGAGGACGCGGGAAAATTCGCTGGAAAGCTAAAACCAAATATTAAATATTGTGTTTAGTCAAACAGAATATAGATAATAATTTTGCAGGCAATAGCTCCTTAAGTAAAAAAAAAAAAAACAGAAATAGATGAAACACTTATATGATATAGAATATGATCCTACATAAAAAAAATGGATTTCCATGTGGGACGGACATCTCAAGAATCCACCTTTATTTGCCAAATATATGCTTCCGGTTTACCTTCACTTTTATTTGTCATTTTTTAACGTCTCCTTAATTGATTAATTAATTGTAATGTAACCAGCACAAGACACGGATGTCATATTCCAAAATTAACGGACATTTGTAAAGTATTATGTAGGGCGTATTTGATATAATTCATATAAAGTATCAAGGAGTATAAAGTTATTATTTATCATATTTCGAAGAGCAGGTTAATTGATGTAATTTTTGTGCTCATTTATCATATGCTAAACTAATCCCATCCAGAATTGTAGAAAGACAACGTTCTTTTTATCGAATTGAAATCGGTTAATTTCCATTATTCTTGAGCAGCTTTTGTCCAAAAATATTGAATCGTATTATATGAACATCATTTTAATTATAAATAGCCCAAAAATATATTAAAAAAACACCATTAATCGCAATTTTTGTCTTGATTCATCACACACACAGATACATACATATATATATATATATATATATATATATATATATACATGCATATATATGCATATATATATGTATATATTAACAGTTTTTTTATGAATTTTTGTTTGTTTAAATAAGATATATGATGGTTTCCTAGAGCAACATGAAACATGTATGTATTTTTTCACAAACTGTATATTAAAAGGACCAATTGCTAAATTGGCATATTCTTCCCCAAAACTGACCTATGTTAATCAAATTATATTTGTGGTTATTTGTGATATTCAGAAAACCCGTAAATTGACTAAGTACTTTTTAGCATATATTTATCCTATAGATTAATTACATAAAGTTTTTAAGCAATATTTATTTCTTATTACTTACATCACGTAAACTGATCGACTGATATAAGTGCTTATATATTATATTATAAAATACGACTCAGACTAAGCAGATAATGGTTATTTTATTTTTTTTAACACAGTGATCACCACCTATCAAGGTATGGAAGCCACTCAGGGATAAGGGTTATTGCAAGTACATTACGTTAGTGTAGAGATTTGATGAAGTGTTTATTTAAGGGGGCGATTCATTATGAATTTGTTAACATTGGACTTGAAGACATTCACGTTGTAGTCCGATGGGAAGCGGGCAGACGGAACAGAGTTCCACATGCGTACAGTTCTAAGAAAGAAGCTTTGAAAGAAGTTTTATCCGTATTGACTATATTCCAAAAATCCGCAAATTAAGTTATGTTTAGTGTAAAGTTTTATTATTCTAAAAAAACACATACATTTATAAAGTAATGTAGAGTACGTATTTGTCATATTCTATAAATCACGCTCGTTAGTCTACTCATATTTATTTTTCCCATTTCAAATACAATTTTATTGATAAAATAAGTTATACTTATTGATTAGTCTCAAAAAATAAATTAATAATTACATATATGACCCAGTACAAAGATGCTTTACTCCAGAAAGTATGTACAATTATATTTTTTATAGGGGGCATTTTTCATATTTCATTAATTGAGTACATTTCGTAATTCATTTTTAACGATTATTCATGCTGTCTTAAAAATCTCCCGAACTGTTCAATGTATTGTTACATAATCGACATGGATTAAGGTGTCATTCGACAAAAATCACAGAATTGATTATAAGCTATTTAATGCTTACTGATTATATTCTAAAAAAACTCATACATTGATCAGTTGCTTATTTATGCTACAAACAACGTACTTTATAAATATATATATATATATATATATATATATATATATATATATATATATATATATATATGTTGAAAATCTTGAAATACTGACGTCATCCTCTGGAAGATACGCCATTTGCCTTTTAATTAAAGTTTCGCTGGAAGTAATGCAATTAATACAGACGCTTATAAAATGGCCTTTAAGGCCCCAAGGAATTACCAAGTTTCTTTCTTAAGCGGGATAGGTTGGTAGTCGGAGTGGTGTATGTTTTGTTTCCACAAGCCCATTCTTCCAATGATTATCTCCTCCGATTGTTTTTCTTTTATTTTTAGGTAAAATGAAGGATCTTCTCGTATTGTTTGTGCTCATTGCAGTGATTGACATTAGTTTTTGGAGAAAGAGGACGCGGGAAAATTCGCTGGAATGCTAAAACCAAATATTAAATATTGTGTTTAGTCAAACAGAATATAGATAATAATTTTGCAGGCAATAGCTCCTTAAGTAAAAAAAAAACAGAAATAGATGAAACACTTATATGATATATATATATATATATATATATATATATATATATATATATATATATATATATACTCAACATGCAACATAGATTCCATATAAAAATCATGTAAAATATAAAGTTGTAGTATTTATTTTTAATAAATAAACAATCATGTAAATTGTTCAAAAGATTGTTTTTACGTATTTATCAAAATTTAAAAATCCGATAAAATACGATTTGTTTGATAAATCCATTTATTTGTTGTAATTATTAGACATACTCCAAAAAATTCGTACATTGACTCCACAATTGTTTATACACATTTTCATATACATAAAAACGGTATTTATCAATAACACTTTGCAACAAGTTTGAATTGAAAAAAAAGTACAAGACATATAAGACCTGTTTCGGTGTAAGAAAAGTATGCTGATGCCAAATCTGACATTTATTTATCTGGAGTAGGTACCATTTTCGTGTACTTTATTATTAATTATTTTTTTAAAACCACCGAATTCACTAGTTTAAACAACATTTGTCCTCTTAACTCTCTGTGTAGAGTGTCATCATCCTTTTTTTTTAAATTCCAGCAGTAGTCTGCCAATATACCAGTGTTCCATTTTCCTTTAAAACGTTTTTCTATTCATGAAATATCGTGATGGAACATTTCGCCATGTTCAACACTCACATGGCCAATATTCTCAACAAAAAATCCAAATGAGAGTGGAGCACATGAACTTTTAGAGACATGTTACATCCCATATCATGAAAATGATGCAATAGATCATTCACAACTTGCACATAGTCTTCTGAACGATGTTCTCCCAGGAAGTTATCACAAAATTTCTTGAATGACTCAAAGGCACATTTTTCTTTTCTCGTGAGATGTGTGTTAAAAGTTTCATCAAGAACATTTTTTCGAATTTGAGGACCTATGAAGATACCTTCTTTTATTTTAGCTCGACTTACTGAAGGACACTTTTCTGCAGATATGCAAATGCCAAGGAATCCTTGTCTAGTGCTTTCAAAAACTGCTTGAACAAACCGAATTTAATATGCAAAGGGGTAAATGGATTCTATCACTTTGCAGATTTTTTTTTGTATTACATTTTCACCCCAAACAAGGCAAATTGCCACTTTGGTGTAGGGGGCTACTGTCAGGGACAACAACTACTGGGGTACTATGTAAGGATTTGGGCAGCAAGGTTTGTGTTTGATGTTATGTTTTCCTTGCTCAATTTCGTCTCTAGCATGCCAGTGATGGCGTACATAGTGTTCAGCTCTTGCTCTAGAGTCCCATAAGCACAAGAAGCAACAAAATTTAGTATAGCCTGGCTGAAGGCCAGTTAGCATTGCTATAACCTTGAAATCTGCACAAACATGCCATTAACGGACTTCATGAAGTATATTTGCTAAAATCGTTTTTAAATTTTCATATGATTCTTTCATGGTTGTGCTGTAAGCTATAGGAACAGATGACAGGGTGTTCCCATTGTGAAGCGAAACAGCTTTTATACTTTCCTTGGATGCATCCAAGAAAAGTCGCCAGTTGGTGTTATCATATTGTATTTCCAGCTGTTCAAAAAGTCCAACAAAATCATCGGTCAAAGTGAAAAAAACATGCAAGTTTTGTGCACGTTTTCTGTACAATATTATTTTCACACCTTTTCTAAGAAGATTTCGTTCTTTAAGCCTTGATGCAAGAAGTTCACTTTTGTCTTTGGTTAAATAAATACCCCTGCATAAGTCATTTAGAGCATCTTGAGAAAATAGTATTGGTTTATTATTGCTTTCTGAATTAGAAAATTCTACTGTTTCATCACTGTAATGTTCATCCCCACTGCCTGAACTCCACATTTCCTGATCAGGGGGTTTTGGTACAGGTAATTCTTTTGAGTGCTCAACTGGGCGCATTGCTGATTGCAAATTTGGGTAAACAATGTGTTTCTTTTCTTTTGCCGTATAGTTTTGCTGACAAAAATAGAAATCATTAGAATGATCTTTTTGCACTCGCCAAATCATTGGCACATCAAACTTCATGTGAACATTCTTTTTTGCATACCATGCGCTCAATGTTTTCAAACATGTAAGGCAACAGGCATGAGGATTCCATGACTTGTCTTCGTCTCCTATATCAAAATGAAAGCACGCCTTGTACAATTTCTTGATATGGCTGCTAATGCTTCGCCTTTCTTTTGCAAATGTGTATTCGCCACATATGTAGCAGAATCTGCTTGGATCATTTTTGCACTGTTTTGAAGTCATCGTCAAAGCATATACTGCATCTAAAGAATAAAGACAAGAAAAAAAGTAAATTGTTTTATAAAGAAAAATAAGGATTCCATAATGTGAACATGTTAAGCCATTATAAACACCCACTAGCAAGTTATTAGATTCTATCGTAGATAAAGTAAGGGGTTGATAAAATGTCATTTCTATTTTTTGCATTTAATTTAGTAAATTTTCAGACAAGAATGTATAAAATGCCCCTTTATGTTTAAAACATTAAAATCCACAATAATCCGGTCTTTATTGTAGTTTTTAGTTAAAAATACTTTATTTAATGGATATCGATTTTTAACCCTCAGATTTTTTCCCGTGCCCTACAAATAAGGTTCTGAGGCAGGTTTTAGCTTCTTTTCCTTGATTTTTTTAGCCTACATTAAAAAATGCTTTTCTTGACGAATACCATAACTTTTCGGAAGGTGTTGAACACCAAACCATGTGCTACAACATTATGTTTTTACTTTTGAAAAAATCAGCCCTTGGTCTAGAAAATAATATGCTAACTCAGCTAGCTCTGTCATCTAGCTCTCTTAAATCTGGAAAAATAGCTCATTTCGGCTGACTTTCGCAAATAAATGATTCAAATAAATTATTTAACAAATAATGTACATAATATGTGTATATTAAACTGTGTTTTTCTCTTAAGATTTATAATTTAATACACATAATATGTGACTGCAAAGTCGTCAGTAACCCATTTTTGACGTTTTTACTGAAATTTACGACTGTGGCAATTTTGCCCAAATTATACCTAATTCAACAAAAAAAAGGGAGAAATAAAATGTCCACGTTACTAGGTATACAAAAATTGCTGCAGATATCCTGTACTTTTTTTTTAGTGTTGCACCGTGTAATTGTTAGGTACTTAACTTCGAATAATTATACTGTATTCTACAGAACTGAAACATTTATCAATTTATGTTTATTGCTTATTTATCATAAACATCACAAAAAAATTATCAATTGATTGTAATGTCATTGACACCTGACAAAGATGGCATATTCTGGAAATGCGTGCATTGAGCAATAAAAGGTAGTCCTTATCTATAATTCCCAACATCTATGGAAGTTAATCAATTCATTTTTAGGAATCTGACAGAACAAATATGTCATATTCTAAAAGTCACATATTCTGATAAATGTATTCTCTTTTTTACTGGTCATATTTCACATATATCGTATAAGGATCGACCATTTTTACGACAAAAAAACTTATTCCAAAAAACTCCCATAAATCGATGAATTAATTGTGAAGCGCTTGACTCGGAACAAAGATATTTAATTTCTAATAATACGTATGTTGGCCAGATAATTTTTGGCGTCCTGTGTGTGCCCAGCGGGCTAGTTTTCGTTGGCGGCGATCCGTATTTTTTTTGAATTAGCAATATTATCCAAAAATTATGTCAGTCTGTTTGGTAGAAATAAGCATTATTATTTTTTTATTTAAATGTTCTCTGGATGTCTCCAAGGATTACCGACACTTCTTTTTGAATGTGGGGGTAAAGTGAATAATGTCTGTTGTGTGACCACAATGTTATCTTCCCGGATATCGTACTCAACTATTTAGAATTCATACGAAACTATATTATGGAAATAGTATACTTGCTCTTCCTATTTCTTACTGGCTGTAAGGCTGGTAGAACTACAGTAATATATGACATTATGGAAAAGCAACAGTTACCTAATCATAATTCGTGCCAATTCATTTATGTAATTATTTGAAAAAATCCACTAAATGTTCTTCCTGAATGATTTTTCACCTTAGACAATGGTGTCGGTGTTCGGAAGAGAGAAACAGCTATAATGGGTATTTTGACGTGGCAAAATTGTTGCCTTATCACTAAGCTTCTCAATCAATGTAATACTTTTTTAAAACTGCCAGTAAATCTTAAAAAAATCGCATCATTTTTTTTTCAAAATGTTTCGGTAGTGCGTAAAGACAAAAAATTAATGTTAATTTTTATAGTGAAGCACGGGGTTGTCTAATGAGTAATCGTGTCACTGTATTGATGTATTCATTTAAAAATGAAACTGGGGCATCTTCCAAAAATATCATGATTTCCCTTCACATACGTGTTCTAATAGTGGGAAAAATGAAACCCAGTAATGTTTAAATTTACGGTAAATCAAATATTGCCAACTCACTAACTATAAACATTTATTTGTGCAATATATTTTACAATCTGCTGAGAGATCTTACGAAAATGACGTTATTTTTCTTAAATTATGAAGTCAGTTCCGAGGGTGGAAAGTAATACGGCAACAGTCAAGTTTATATTGGAACAATGGTGATTTATCCCTAGCGGTGAAAATGTATTTATATATTAATTTCGAAAAACTTGTAACTAATCTTTTATTTCTCTAAAAATCATGGTGTAGGTGATTAGGAAGACAGGAATGTCAAATAATCTCGTGAACACAGAGTGCCATTCTAACCGTAACAATTTATATTGTCACATTCCGAAAATGACACTTTTTTAAGAAATAATAGTGAAAAGAAAAACACAATAACGATACACTTTATGATACAATTTATGATGAAGAAAAGCTTACCTAATCACTAACCGTGTCAATGAATTTTTATATTCATGTGGAAATTCCGCTCTTGTATTTTCCGGAAATGGCATTATTTCATTTAAAATTAGAGTGCTCGTGTGTTTGTGGTGGAAGGAGAAACACAAAAATCACGATTTTTATATTGAAGCAAGGTTACGTAATAAATTAAAAAAAAAACAATGTGTTCATACATCATTTGGAAATCTTAATGATGAATTTTATTAGAATGGGCATATTTTCTCCAAAATTATGGTCAAATTATAATATAAAGTAAGTATAAGATGCATTAGTTTATTTTGTTGTACAATAGCTGGCGCGAGTACGTAAAAGGTTCTTATATATGAATTTTGTTTTCCCTCCGATGGCAGCTATAATTATTTGAAATATGTGTTTACGTTACCCATGCTTGAGAACGTAAAATTATTCCATATACATGTTTAAATTACCTCGTCTACGAAATGTAACATTCTTCAATACACGTGATATGTAACACCCGTCTTAGCCTAAGTAATCCACTGTTTAGCTCGAGATTTCAGATTATTAATACATATAAAATATATTGCATACTGAGAACAAAAAGTATCTTAAATAGAAACTTTATTTTGCTAAATGTGTGTATACAGCCCCGAGCAAATCCAGATAATTCGGCTAGTCTCTTAGATAAAGGAAAGTTGTCTGTGTAGTTGTGTCTGTATTGTATTTCTGCTAAAACTGTTGCCAGCCACGTACGACATGGTTGAAAGCAGTAGCATATGAAAGGGAAACGCACAATGTTTAAATTAGATAAAGGGATAATTTTGTAAAAATGACCTGATTTTAAAAGGGGGTAATTTTCTCATAACTTTTTTTTACAATTCACACGCAGGTCCTAAACGGAAACTGTTAAAAAAACTTATTACGCCATAAGCCCTTTGGCAAAACACATGTGCCGGTAAGTGTTTGTCTTCGTTCCCTTTTTTTCGTTTCCTGTTTGAGCCGAGAGGCCAATGCTATTTTTGTATTATCCTATCGCACAGGCACTCCGTGCAATTTTTATAGAAATAAATTTTGTTTCGTATTCATTTATATTTTATTAAATCGGGGGGGGGTTGCAGGTCATGTCCAAAATAAAATGGTCAATATCCAGAAAATATGTTCTTGTTGTTTCCCTTCTCTGCCGGAATATCTGTATTTATAAAAGTTATCAATATCCTTTGTATAGCAAGTGTGTTAAAACCTAATATAATGTTGATTCTGAAAACTTCTGGTATCCATGTTGGGATGAAATAATGAAAATTATTCCTGTTTAGTTACCCCTGTAAGGCGGTGAGTTTGAATAATTAGAATTGACAAAAACCCACCTGAAAAATGTGTTATTTCTTTATCAACCTCCAGTGAATTTTAATGAATGTGCATATGGTATGTGACACACCGACACACATGCAAAACAATATACAAGATTGCGATATCTACAGGAAACACTACCAATACACACACCCACACGAACGCACACAAACACAAACACACACACCCACACACACACGCATATATATATATATATATATATATATATATATATATATATATATATATATATATATATATATATATATATACTAGCAAAAGTACCCGTTCTTGACTGGGTTCCAAACCCACCCTACAAAAATAGACTGTGATTTATGAAAGTATGACAGGTTATGAAAATAAAGGGTTTTACAGATATAGCTTCAAATTTGGGGTTATTAAACACAAGCAAAATATGATGAAAGTAAAAATAAAATAGATAAACCCCATACTTTATTATAATATACCTGTTCACATGAAATACTTATCACAATATTCTGTGGATCTACATTAAAAAACCTTATTACACTTTGTGACATATTTCCATTCTATGGACGTCAGGCGCGAAGAACCCCCCATAATTTTATTATATAAGATTTCATCAAACTTAAACATAATTATCAAAGTATACTTACGCAGATAGACATGAAAAATCTTTATTAAAGTTTGTGCTGATTTCCATTCTATGGAGGCCACGTGAGAATGCAGCCCCCACAATTGTATTATACCATTTAGTAAAACATACTTATAAAGGTGGTATTATGCACATCTATAACAAAAACACCTGTAACATTTCTTATTTTTATTGTTAATGTTTTAAGTTCCATACTATGTGAACCAGGCACGTACGCAGACCCCATAATTTTACTTAATCCAATGACAGATAAAACATACTCATTCAGGTGTCTCGATACAGTGATCATTATATGTAATCAGTTTTCTATAATAGTCAACCATATAGGAGCCTATTCGTGACCAGACAGACACAGGAATTCAACTTCATATTATAGAAGATTATATGTATATATATATATATATATATATATATATATATATATATATATATATATTTATATATATATATATCAGAATGTTACAGATAATAAATTACTTCCAGCTAATACGCCAATCTCTTAAACATTAATTGGCATTAGGAATGTCATACGAATAAAGTGAACAATTATTAAACTAATGAAGATTTACTTAACATTATTTTCTGAGATTTGCTTTTTATATCGTAATTTTATTTATTCTAAGCATTTCATCAGAATTAATAATTGGATATCATATATTATTTCTGTTCAATATATAAATAAAAACAGAAAAAAACAGTACACCAACACATTAGGTCATATATATATATATTAGTATAAACTCTTTGTGGCCTAAAGAAATGTCTACTTTTATATCGAATGCATAATGTCTGGAGGCGTAAAACAATTCGCCTTATTTAAAATTTACGAGTAAATATCAGATTTGCAGACACTCGATCAGAGTGAGCAAGTAAACATATTATAGTGCATCTGTTTTTTATTCTTTCGATATATTTCATTAATTTTGTACGAACATTGCAATTTAAAATCTATTTAATGGATAGGAAAAGAAACTCAGGCTTGTGTATAAAACAAATAATACACTTTACTAGAACAAAAATTAATACCACAAATATATCACAGTTTATACTCTCGACAATATTTAAACAATCAAACTAGAAAATTCGCCATTACTTCATATCAACCCATCAGCTTTTGAATTTTTCAAACTTAAACAAGATAGTTTGCATAATTTTGTAATGTTCCGGTTTATAGTCGTATATTATTGATTAAAGGAAAACTATTATAAATATAATTTTCATTCTTTTTTATTATAAATATAATTTTAGACAAACTAATTCCTATAGTTCTTAGAAAATAAAATATTACGCTGCTTGTTATCTTGCGGCGCTTCTGTAAAAAAAACATACAGGATCGCGAAAAAATCATCAGTTTTCCAAGGTCAAATGTCTTTGATATTTTTACGTGTTTTTACTGCATGCGACAAATTCCATTTTATCTGCAGAGGATAATAATGAGAAATAGTACATCGCGTTTATTTCCTCTCATGATTTGATTCGTGAAATTTGCGCATTCAAGGAACTTTAGATATTAGATATTCCTTGGATAATTTTATTAATACACTATGCTTGTGTGTAATGTATTATATTTGTTAGTCAAATAATCATGTACTTTATTAAATATGTGCATTGTAAATATTTAAATATAAACTTGTGCGTCATATTTCTTACAAGTAAGTGTTCCCTTAATTATTCGATGTTTCTCGACAGTATATTCCTATAGTTTTTACTTTGTTTTACAGCAATTGGTTCAGAAATATAATGCACAGTTTTTCATGAATCAAACGGCTCGCAGTGTTTGCAAAGTGAATAAATTCGGCTGTAGAAGAAGGTGATATTAAAAGTCTGGATAAAATAATATTCGGCTATTCTTCAATTAGATAAATAACCTTTTTCGAATATCAATGTAATAATATATGATCAGTGTTTACCTTTATTATATGTAATTTTTACTTGCGGCTTATGCTCACAAAAAAGTAATATGCGACATGTTGCCTGCAGAAAACATCATTCGAAAGAGACAGTAAAAAAGAAAGTATTATGTCCTCTGTCAATGAGATAAGTAAAATAACGACTGTCTTTTGAAATCTATTATTTGTATTGAATTCTGCAGCACGATATAAACACTTGCGTAACAATTATTACTCCTAAGTTATCTGATGTGTTTAAGTTTTGTGGTAAAATGCTGTTGACACTATGTGCGTGGAAAGGCTAGTGGTCTAAAATATGTTGTGTGTTCTCGTTAGATTTCGGTTTAAAATTTATATTTGAATCAAACAGAAAAAATCATTTGTAATATATATATATATATATATATATATATAGGTATATATATGTGTGTATATATATAGGTATATATATATATATATATGTATATATATAGGTATATATAAAGCGCTTATAGTTTATAAAACATGAAAAAAAATGAAAAAGTTTAAAACAAACTTAATTTAAAAATGATACTAAATAATTGGATAGTCGTTAATCCGCAGAGTTTCGATACAATGCTTTCCTTCTGATTAGAATGTAGGAATTAGCAAAATGTGGGATATATATATATATATATATATATATATATATATATATATATATATATATATATATATATATATATATATATATATATATATATAAAGCTGACGGTGGGGGTGTGGGGGTGTTTCGTCACGGATAGGCTCCTGTATGGTAGACTATTTTAAACAAATTGATTACATATAATGATAGAAAAGTATCGAGACAAAAGGAATGGGTTTGCTTGATCAGGCAGAACGGTGGTCCATTAACATTGCTGGGTCTGTGTACGCGCCCTGTCCACAAAGTATGGAAATAAAACAAATTAAAAAAAAACCTTTACAATGGTTTTTGATATAGATGAACATAAGAATAATTTGATAAGTCTGTTTTAACTTAAATAGGGATGGTATAAAAAAAGCAAGGCGAGGGCTGCGCTCGCGCCTGGTCTCAATAGAAATGAAATAGGCACAAACTTTAATAAAAGATTTCTTATCTATCTGCGTAAGTATACTTTGATAATTATGTTTCAGTTTAAAGAAATGTAGTATAATAAAATAACGGTGTGTTCGTTCGCATATGGAAATATGTCAGAAAGTTAAACAATTTTTTTTATATAGATCCACATAATGTTGTGATAATTTTTTATTGTGAACATGCCTGGTATAATAAATTATAGGGTTGATCTATGTTATTTTTATTTTCATCATATTTGGCTTGGGTATTGATACCCCCAAATGAAGCCCAAATTGCATCCATAACTACAAACACACATGCACACACACAAATATATATATATATATATATATATATATATATATATATATATATATAGCACAATATATAAAGCACATCAATTCCAACTCAACGAACAACAAAACAAATTCATGCATAGGACGCCTCCAAACAGAAATATATGCATTTTACATAAAATTTATACAGACTTAATTAAACCAGATTGCACTACGATCACAAGCGTGATGAGCTGACTCATCTCAACTAATCTAGTTACCTTTAAATATACACTCAAAATTAAAAGACCCCAATCGTAAACTCAGTTAAATAAATAACCCTTTAAACATTCCATATTTTCAGACCATGACTCGTCTTTATCTGCACCTCATTCACTCACCCATCCGCACAGTAAAAGCAGCACACCCAACTTTTATCACGCACCCCCATTGAAAATCACAAGAATAACCATTCCTCATTTAAACTTAAAATCAAGAGGTTACCCCTTTTAAAGAATACTAAAATACAATTCCTCCTCCCGCCGAAAAAATGCAGTAAGAACCCGTATTCTCGCTCCGTTTTACACCCTCTCTCTGTTTTACCTCTCTACTTTACCCCACTTTTCTTATTCTCTCATCTAAACCCTCCCCTCACTTACTATCAACAAGAAAGCGAATTAGCTTTCTATCGGGACTCACACCCGAAGCAAACACTCGAACACACAGCTCTAAATGTCATCTCCAGGAGTAGTTTGCTATTTCGCTTCCTATACTATTAATTTCGAGGTCCATTGCATACTTAATTAAACCGTTACATTCGATTACACAGGAAGATAATTACAATGGAAATGTATATCCACAAAATATCGAATACAGTTTGTCAACACCGAGAAAGCATTTAGACTCCGTCAATCAACACACACTAAACGCTACAACAAATAAGGCTGCCGCGTATACTTTTCGAAAATCAATAAAGAACAATACACTTTCACTATATGGGCATATTACTTTCCCCCCTGCGCTTATTTTTGGCTCACCTGGATTTATAACCCCGAACGACATTGGAGTCCTTCCGATAATTCATTACTCAGGTTGTATCAACATGTTTTTTCGTATAAGTGTGTCCATATAATTATCGAAAACTACTAAAAAAAAATATGATCAATAATTGTGCTCAAAACAAAATTAGCGTCCATTCGCAGCTGACCATTTTGCTAACCGCATTTCATTTCCTTTGATGATATGGGACATTGTTGAACATTCATGGATTAATGGAAAATAAAAAAAACACTTTATATATATATTCCTTTTGTCAAACAATATATCCTTAAACCGAATATATATCTCTATATGTTTGTTTTTTCATAATTAAAAATTTATCCACAAAACTTATATATTGCAACATTTTTAAATATTGAACTTTTCATTTTTGGCTAGTATTACGTTTGAAGTATTACTTCAAGTAATATCTATCAGGATTTTTCAACTGAATTCTATCAGTTTATTATCTCGCTTAAATATATATATATATATATATATATATATATATATATATATATATATATATATATATATATATATATATATGTGCATATATATGCATATATATGTGTGTGAAGGTGTAATTATGGATGTATAGAAAGATACAAAGACAGATAACTATGAATATGACACTATAATGAAGAGGGTATATGGGGTAAATCTTCTTTTTATACTATAAAATATTTAGTTTCTGTTTATTAAATTATAAAACATGTTTCATATTTTGTAAAAAGTAATAAAATACTAAACGCTGTTTATTAATATAACATTACACATCATTATTATTATATTTTGTTTTATGTAATAAATGCATATTAGTAATTCTCGAGAAAAATATAGTTTTTACTAAATAATCATTGTTTGAATAAATGTTCGTATATAAACACTGTGTGAATTATTATCTGATGACTAACACTTTTGTACTCATTTTTTACTGATAAACATTTCATAAATATACAATATTCATTTATGTTACATATAGAGTTTACAATAGTTGCATCTGATCAATAATTTTGAGTCGAGGTGAAATGTAAAAAAAAGCTACAGTATCGAACACTGTGTGTGCAATTTTGAATTCAAATTTCTCCGAGAGAAATATGTAATTAAAACTGGTTGCTGTTCTGTTCACTCTCGATTTATAATCGTCGTTAAAGCGGGATTAGTTTATAAGTGAAATGCAAGAAATATAGTTTTCTCTTTGTCATGAAATGGAAAACATGTATTTCCCAGTTAATTTTTAACTCAATTCTCTTGTCAGCAAAGTAATCAGAACAGGCTTTAAATTTACGATCAAATGACCTGTTTTTTATCCCAAAGCTGACGCAGTACATTGTCTTCGATAGCTTAACGGATTTTATAAATTAGTGTTTTGAATAATGCTTTTAATTACATTACATTTTGTTTGTACGGATAAATTTTAAAACGTATATTTTACTAATTTACACGTGTTAAATTAAGATTAATACACTGTAGTCTTCTTGTTTTTTTTACGTTGCCTTCTTTACATATGAACTCTGTATATAGGTGTTTATTATAACCGTTTCATTAGACGTTACGAATAAACATCTTATACAGAATAAAGATAATTGCAAGAAAAATGTACACAGTTAATAAGACATCACGCTGTATGGCTGTGTTATATTTGCAGATCTTAGATGATTTGCATCATCAATCACTGCCGCATTATTTGAGGGAGTAAATTTGAAGTTGAATAAAAAAAACATTGCTTTTCAGTAAGATTTGTAATCAATATCATTAAAAGGCTTTATAAAATTGTTAATCTAGACTTCGTTATAATGTATGGCTGTCGTTTGCAGAAACCCACTAAAGACTGGCGTTAATTCTCCCCAAGCTTATAGTTCCATAAAACTTTCTATGTCAATCGACATCATTTAGAATCAAAGTCTCATCAAGAGTCTTATTTTTGCGTTTAACAAAACTGAAACGATCGAAGAAAATAATCAACTGTTGTGCGACAGAAACTTATTCATCCATTGCGTTATTCACCAATATAACTTGGTGACAAGAGAAGTAAAGAAGCATTTCATCATGTCAAACGGATAATTCTATTCACACTGAGTAAGTAAGAAATGAAAGCTCTTCTACAACGCGCCGTTTTCTACTCCTCGTAATTCTGGGATCTAGCAAAGACAACTAGGGTAAAAGTATTTTACAAACCCCGCTACATATCAAAAAGAACACTAATAGCCCTGGTATCCCTAAACATATTCTATTTGTATGTGACAACTTTACAAATTATAAAAATGGATCTTTTCTTTTTGTTAGAGGAGAATAGAGTGCAATAGAAATTATAGTAGATTTAAGGTCCTGTGCAGATGAATACCATTTAGTATTCGCTTAGTAAAGTCCATGAAATGATCGCAACCTGAATGATTATATCGCAAACCAATAGAAAATACACCTCTGGTTCATTTGTGCAGTAGTAAACCTGTTTCTATGTCGGAAAACGAGAGGAAATCTCTGTTTTAAATCTTTAAAGTGCTGGTCCTTAATTTATTGACCGAGAAAACTAACATTCAGGAAATTTTATCAACTTTGGCTCGTTAGCATCTGTTCAAGTATAATAGAGTTAGAACCGTCTTCAAATGTTGACATGTTGAAACTCGTGTTTTATGCATTTCTATATTTGATAAGGAAATATCAGCTGTTTTACTGGACATAAGACCATACAAAATTGAGAACAGTTCTCATATAAGATGTAAGCGTGCGATATGGGCTCATATTTTCGAAAAGTTATATTCCAATAACTTATATTTTGGAGACAATAAACACAAGCATGTGCATAGTTTTGTGATTTGCTAAAACCACACTGAAAGCAAAGTTGATCTCACCTTTACTGTAATAAATCAGAGCAGTATCATTGTTTAAGCAACGTGATTAACAGATGTATACTACTAAGCGATTTCAAAGTCTAAATTACACAAGTAGGCAGTAATTGAAAGTAATTAAATCGTTACAATTTGTGCAATTTTCGCAAAGTCTCCAAACCCGTGGCAAAATAGATTTGCATGTATAATTATCGAATTTGTTGTAAGGAGCTCGAACTAATTGGACAATCTGAAGAACAGTAAAATTAAATCATGTAGAAGGTAATATTTTTAAATAAATAATAAACTTTATTGTGTATATTAACGGTTCAAGGAAAACAACCCCATAAGTTTTAATGACGCGTCTCTTTGAGATCTAGATGTGTTGGATACACTTTACTGCAAATCCACATCTTAATGTATTGTAATATAAGTGATTCCAAAAATTGAATTTATTGCATCAAAGCAAAAACATCATACATAAGACACAGAATATTAAAAAACGTATGCCGTTGTGTAAACCCTTTTTATACGACTGTATCTGCAGGATACGTACAAAATGTACAGTAAGCATATGTATAAAACAAGAGGAGTAAAGTAAAATCGAATTTCAAATTCGAATTAAAAATACAAACAAAATAATAGAACAATATTTTTTGCTTCCTTTAATTTCCTTATTTTCCTGTGTTACCACTTACTTCACTGAGTAACTAGCTACTGAAAAATAGAACATCTCTTATGAAGAAAACCATATTCATAAAAAACAAATACCCGGCAGCGTCAAGATCTAAACCGTGAATTTACTATAAACATTTTATTTTGTTTAATATTACTTACAAATAACATTAATCTATAAAATATTCCCTATAATGACTGTTTCTCGATTTAAAACACGTAAGATAAAAAGAGGTGTATCTGCTAAACAGATAATGTACGTGAGTGGAGAATATTTTATAAAAGTTTTTATCGCAATCAAGAAAATGGGAGTTTTCCGACAATCAAAGTAGAGTATTGTCTAGGGGGTTCGCTTTTATGAATTTACATCCGACATATTTAAATGATTCACACTCCCAGGCTATTTGGGTGAAGGACAGCTGTAAAATGGTTTTATCAGCTGCTTTATTTGCTAAGGTTCTTTATACACAAAACAAGGTGTATCTCTCTAAAACCGGTATGAAAGTGATTATATAAATAGCATATGATGAAGCCAGTAACAGCAGCGATATCAGGTGACGGAGGTTAGAACAGCCAACTACCACCTATATGGTTGTACGCCCAATCCCTGGCAACCTCTGGCTGGGTAGTAGTCTATCCGACATTATGTGCATAGATATAGCGAAACAGGCAGTATATATATATATATATATATATATATATATATATATATATATATATATATATATATATATATATATATATATATATATATATATATATATATACTAGTATGGGTGACCGGCGTTGCTCCGGGTGTATGGGCGTGTGTGTTGAGCAAAAAAAAGAAGTAGTAGGCAGGCAGGCTAAAACCCGTCTTGCGAAGAAGTTAAATAACGTGGAAAAAGTGACATCTTTGCTGTTACGACCACCGCCAAACCGCAAGTGACGAAGGTTTAAATAATGGATAAACAATCGAAAAGAGAGGGGGACTTCGACAATATCGGAGAAAAAAGCGACCCGTCTATGTAGAGAAGTGGCCAGTAAAGGGTGTAAAAATTCATGTTTTTAGCCAATTTTTCGGTAGTTGTCGTCTGAAGGGTCGAGCTGAAAAACAGTATTGATCTTGTTAAAATCCGTTCGATCTCTCGAAAGTTTTACTGAGATATGCAAATATACATACATACGTTTATATACGGGTAGCTCAAATCTTCGACTCAAATTGACTATAAAGCTTGCCCGATTTCTACATACCCTTTATGTGAAATTTCAAATCTTTAGACCAGAAATTGTCGTAGAGATTTGACAATGACGGCAGAGGTAATTTTTTTTACATTTTGACAACTATTACGACCCTTTAACGTATATTTTGGCGGGGGTTAAAATCAAGTTAAGTTAGATGCATGGACATGGAATCTATATATAACATTTCATTTTTTACACCTAAAATGTAAACTCGTATATATATATATATATATATATATATATATATATATATATATATATATATATACATATATACATATATATATATATATATATATATATATATACATATATATATATATATATATATATATATATATATATATATATACTATTTCATTTTTTTATCCCTAAAATGTAAACTCGTAGAACAAATGTAAAATCGTAGAACATTGACCACTTAACTTTATTAAATTTGCGGGTCTGTAAACTGAGAATTGACAGAGTTATCGTCAAAGAAAATGTACACAGACACAAACAGACAAGCATACAAACAGACACGTTCACACACACGCACCCCCCGCCATATATATATATTTATATATATATATATATATATATATATATATATATATATATATATATATATATATATATATATAGTGCATTTTATGGACTGAACGAAGTGTTTGACTGTGTGGGTGGAATAATTTTTTTCTTACTGACTCGAAAGCGTCTCGGTCGCCTGTTTAAAAAAAAAATCCGAAGCATACAACTTTATGCATCTGGAAATGTTGTTTTTTTTATATATCTCGCGAAATGTGTCTTAAAAATGTATATATAATACTCGAAGATAACCTATTCAATAAAGAAGTTATATTCTCAGTAAAGTCTACACAAATACGCAACAAGACATTACAAAAATATTTATGAAGCTATAAAATTCAATAGAAGCTTCTTTTCAAAGATAAGTTGTACTAAATTAAACTTACTCCTGCACGTTTATTTTTTCTTAGTCACGATATACAAAAAAAAACATTTAATTTTATCCACAGTTGTTTCTTTGACACGTTAAAGGCGCGTTCAAACCGAATGTTTCTTTTTAGAGTACAACTAAACCACTATACATGATTTTTTTTTTTTAGTTTTACTGAAACTATTATTCAGAAAAAGTTTTTAAAAAAAGCAGTACATTTTATAGTGTTTGTAAAATTGTATTTAAGAGTAACTATTTTCTAGGAAGCATTCGAGATTTTCTACCGGTCCCTTGCAGAAAAGTATGACAATTTAGAGCAAGAACTTAACCGATTTGATAATAAATTCTGGGAGGAGCTGGAACATATTTGGATCCTCGTTAATTCCTGAACAATGTCAGATTTAACTGCTAATATATGTATATATATATATATATATATATATATATATACATATACATATATATATATATATTTATATATATATATATATATATATATATATATATATATATATATATATATATATATATATATGTGTGATTAGTTTCTTTGGAAAAAGATATCAGCAAGAGTGCTCAATTAAAACGAAAATCCGAAATGTAATAGCGTGTTTATAATTTGTGTACAAAAAGTTGCTAGCTAGGACAAATAATTGGTATCGTCGGTTTCAAGCCCGATAATAAGGCCCGTTTAAGATATCCTAATCAATCTCTCTTAAGCCAATATTCGTCTCTAAATATATACGTGTTCATATATATATATATATATATATATATATATATATATATATATATATATGTATATATATATATATTTATATATATATATACATATATACGTACATATTTATAAATCTCTATATATAACTATATATAAGTATAACTATATATATATATATATATATATATATATATATATATATATATATATAGAGAGAGAGAGAGAGAGAGAGAGAGAGAAGGAGATAGAGGGAGAGAGATAGACAGATATATATATATATATATATATATATATATATATATATATATATATATATATATATATATATATAAATACCCGTTCACATCTCGTCAGTGACATGCTCCGACATACGCGCGAACCAAGGTCGTCACACTAATGAAGTGTGCAATACTGTCAACCTAACCATATGGGTCACAGCGCAATGTATTGGCTATGCGTCGATTTTTAAATTCTTATATTTTTATCCAGTTCTACATTCTACCATGTGACAAGCAACGCGTCCTATACAACTGAGATATTTACTGCTGGTATACAAGCCGTAGATATCACATCTAAAAATATTAACTGAAATTAGCCGACTCCCCAGACAAGATTTCGGAACAACCTTATTGTTGAGGGTTCGCGCCTATGTCGGAGAACATCACTGATGAGATCCAGTACATCGAAACTCACTTTGGGTCTGGCGTTGTCGGTCGTTAATGCAATTGCTCCATTCTACTAATTCTTCGTTCTAGCTTCATCGTGAAATGTACATGTGAACGGGTATTTATATATCATCCTATAATCTCCTCGTAATGTATAATATTTGTAGAAAAAACGGTTCATCCTTCGTAGGAACGTGATGTCCATCAATAAATAAGATTGTTTCAAAATCGTGGCTGGGGTTGACGAGGCAATTGCTCGATTCTATCTAATTCTGGGGTCTCGCTATATCGTGAAAGATGCATGTGAACTGGTATTTATATATATATATATATATATATATATATATATATATATATATATATATATATAATCTCCTCTTCATTTCTAATATATATATATATATATATATATATATATATATATATATATATATATATATTGTGCGCGCTGTCACATAGGGTGTTATCTTTATTATATATATAATCTCCTCTTCATTTCTAATATATATATATATATATATATATATATATATATATATATATATATATATATTGTGCGCGCTGTCCAATAGGGTGTTATCTTTATAATTAATAATGTTGTTGCCAAAAATAGTATCTAAGACCATACCCATAGTGTAATACAGGTTACACAAATGTTATATATCTTTAAAAAAATGTTGTGCGCATTGTGTGAGCTGTGTTACACATGAAAAAAACACATTTTATATAAACATCACAAAAATATTATATACTATTCATGAGGGGACGACAACCACAATTTAACAAAATTAGTCGAATAGTATGATGTACAATTATTTCATAAGAATTCAAAGAGCATTCAACATTAGCATAAAACTGTGCAGCACGGACATGTAACAGATTTCTTCACATATACGTTCATATAATTGTTATATTTTATGTTGAGTAGTAAGAGTATCATAATTCGATGAATAAAACGCACATACAGAAAAAAAAGACATAACCGTATTTAAGCTACTTCATATTACTTGATCAATCGTATTAAAACAGATGCATCTCAACGATAAAAAGAAATTACGATATCGATAGGTTTTGACCTTGCAGAACGGATTACTTTTTTATCTGAAATATTTTCCCAGTCGTGATTTAGCGAATTGCTTAAAGATAACCAGTGCTACTTCGCATTCTTTTGTACACTTCAGAGATCAAAGTGGATTTGGAAATACATTCTCGATGAAAAAATAACCCGAAAATGTATATCGTTTTTTCCTTTTGCCTTTAATCTATAATGTATTATACTCATCCGAATCATTTTTGAATGTATAAAAACACATGTGATGCAGTTCAAGAGAATTGGATCTTTTGATTTGTTTCTAAAAACAAGACATAGTGGCACTTACATGCAGTGGACACAATTTGCAGGGATATTATTTAGGGATTTGAGCAGCAATATGTGTGCTCACATTGTGCATGATCTATTGCATGCGGGAAGAGAACACCAGGGATGCAATCTGAAATCTTGTATGTGGAAATATGCTAAAGTCTTTGAAACATATATCAAACACGCACTTGTTCACCAGCTCGCCAAAGGAAATGTTCACACTGAGAAACCCTATGAATTTACATAGAACGTTAAACTGAGGATATTTTTAAAACGCTTTTCCCATATACCATGCATGTACCAACACCGATTTAAAAACAGTAGATAGCAGTATTAAGGTGTCAAAAATATTTTTCAAAACATAGAAAAAGAACAACACTTGGACATCATACATTGGACTCCAACTAAATATTCCGTTATTATGTGACCTCCTCAAATTCACAACAAGATATCCTTCTGTGCCCAATGCTATCACATATCCGTAATACAACGCACAAAATTGCACGGTTCATATCCGAAATTCAAACACTACTAATGCTCGATCAGCATCGCCTCTAGAAAGAACTCCGGACATACTTCAACAAGATGAACAATGTGTATATGCTTAAAAAAATCTGTCACAGCTATATTTTTTACATAATTATACACAAATTAAACGATTGAAATATGTTTAATTTTACTCCATAGGCACAAACACACATCAAACTTTAACGTACATTTTCCTCTTGACGCTGTTATGAAAAATATTGATTTACGACTGACATGAATTATTTTCAATTCAATAACACTTACTTCAAGCAACCATTCGGTCCTCGTGGAGTATTTCATTAGAATTCCTAGAAAAAAGAATATTACAGCTAGATTGAAGAAGAGGCATATATATATATATATATATATATATATATATATATATATATATATAGGAGTGTTGTGCTGTTAATTAGTTATCAGAGTGACAGGATCTAGCGATATTCGAAATCGGGACCCATAGGTAAGCAGCCCAAACTTCAAGCATTAGACCATTTCGCAAGAGTGTTTAGATAAATCGAGATTTCACTAGATGTTATTTATTTGTTTTATTTGCAATACGTTTTGAGTGCATTCAATTATTTATATGTAAATATATTTTGCTCTAAATGAACGTTTGGAATAATGACCAATTCTGATAATTCGTACACGACGAAACACCATGCAGTGAGGAATTACATTTTAAAAACAATATATATGTCGTTCCCCGATTTTGGTCCCACTTTTGTAAAATGGCAAATTATTTCCGAGTCCCATTAAGTGGAGCATGCACTTTCGTAGTAATAATAATATAAATAATTGAATTCATTCAAACTATCAGTAACAAAATAAACAAACAGCGTCTACGAAATTGCGATATATCCAAACAGTTGTGCGAAATGGTCTAGTGCAAGGGGAATTATTCTTCTTACCCTGGGGCCCCGACTACGAATCTTGCGGGATTAAACAACTCTTATGAGACGAAGACGATTAAACGCATGTCAGTTGATAGCTATCCATTAGAAATTATATATGTGTCGTCCCCTAATGTTGCTATATATCTATAATATAAAGCTGATTGTAGGTGGGTGTATGGTGACGGTTAGGCTCCTACATGGTTGACTCTTAAAAAAAAAAAACTGATTTCATATAATGATCGCAGATTAATCAGGACACAGAAATGGGTAGGTTTGATCTGGCACAACGGTGGTTCATTAAAATTGCGGGGTCTGCGTTCGCGCCTGGTGCATAAAGTATGGAAATAAGAAATTTAAAAATACGAAAAAAACACGTAGATGTACATGATCATATTTTTATAAGTACGTTTTAACTTGAATAGCGATGGTATAATAAAATTGTCGTGGCTGCGTTCGCGCCTGGCCTCCATAGAATTGAAATATGTCACAAAGTTCAACAAGTGCTTTTTTTTATATAGATCCACAGAATATTGTGATAAATGTTTCAATGTGAAACTGTATTGTATAATAAATGATGGGATTTATTTTATTATTATTTGATCATCTTTGGCTTTGGTTTTGATACCCCCAAATTGGAAGGCGTCCTTTACAACCCTTCTTTTTCATTACGTATCATACTTTAATAATTCAGAGTCTATTTTCTGTAGTCTGTTACACCATACACCCATACACATACACATATACACACCCACACATTAATCAGAATCGACACATTAAAACAAACACACGTGCGCGCATACAACAACACACATACACAACACCCCTATCTCTAATAGAACACACTGAACAACACCAAACCTACTTAACATCGAAACCAACAACACTAGGAAACACCTAGAACCATAGTATAATATCTGATCCAACACCTCGCTCCCTCCTCAGTCAGTGGAGGAGAACCCCCCTCATGACTTAAACAACTATCATACCGTCTATCATCACCCTCCCATACCTATACCCCCTCCAATGCCACCCCGTCTTGGGAACAAAATCTTCCCAACACTAGGAACCGATCCTGGGTCTTGCCATACCCACATGGGGAGACAAATAAATAGAAACATAAAAAATCACCTTTTTTAAATACACCCATCTTTCTAACCAAACACAATATAAGGAATACCTGAAAAGACCAAAACGAAAAATCACAATACCAAAATCCAAGTATCAAAAAAAATAAACAGCAAAATAGTATGAAAGCACCCCTACCCTTATTTCAGAAGAGCTAGTCCACCCTCCACGCACATACACATTAGTAACGACCTCGGATAACATCCGCCTTCCTAAGGAAGCAAATAAACCCAAAATACTATAAAACAATATACACATTCCCAAACCAATAAAAGCAAACACACACACGCACACACACAAACACACACACTCACACACACAGTCTACTCCACCCTAAAAGAAAAGAAAAAGCACTAGAAGAAAGAGATAGCGACTACAGCCAGGTCAACGGTCTCCCTCACAAGCCCCAAAAAAGTGCAATAAAAATTGAGCATGCCAATGAATAATACACACTTACAAGCCTCCACCTCAGGGAAAAACTTCAAATTTACTACGAAAATCGCCATTTTTACATCTCCAACACATTTGGGCATAATTTCTGACGAGGGCACATTACAGAACGTCTGAAACGCGCGTAAAAACGAGTTCAATGACTTCAAAACATTATTACAATGATCCAAACATAATCCTCAATGAAAAACGAAGACACGGAATAATAAAATAATGTTAAAAATACGCATTGTTGGTGACTACTCCCTTATTAAAATATACATCTTTCTTTCGTTGGAATGTCTTAACCCACAATATATATATATATATATATATATATATATATATATATATATATATATATATATATATATATATATATATATGCATAAAAAAGAAGAAAACACACTTAATGTTTTCGTTAAAAAAATAAAATACAGGGATTCATGATTGTTTTACAAAAGTAACCAATATAAAAGGAAGAGAAAGTTAATTGTAATTTTGTTTTCTTGTCCTTTGTTGCTGTTTTCTGTGGATTTTTGGTTGTAGTTTAAGAGTTTGGAAAAGATAGAACCGCGATTCTTTAGATTACGTACAGGGCTTCAACTTGGAACTTGGGGACGCGGTGGGAGTCATAGCATAAAATTTCAGTGTGAGTCCTTCTTAGGAATATAAAACTAGAGAAAATAATAGGGACGGGGGATATAGGGTGCGGATGAGGATATAGAAAATATTTTTGAATAGTGGTGGTGCGGATGATGAAAAATGTCAGCCAGCACGATGGACCTCGAGGGGTCAGGTTATTCATAAATGGATTAAAGTCAAATAATGACGGTTTAATTTGAAAACGGCCTTAGAAGACTATTATGGGAGTGTCGCAATTTCCAACAATATATAGTAGTATTAGAAAATGTAAGACAGAGTAGCGAAGAAACGATACAGGGCTATATGCAGAGAATAGTGCGACTAAGAGGAGGATATGGTGCAATAGATACAGGCAATTCATTAGTAAAAAAAAATCAAATTTTATGATTTTTTTTATAGAAGGCCTCAGAGATAAAGATGTAAAAATGATTGTAATGAGGGATTGCCCTTCGTATCTCCACGCAGAATATGAGAAAGCCTTAGCAGAAGTGAGATGGAAGATTCGGTTTAATACAAGCTATAATAGGCAGATGAAGATATGGAAGTTTGTCATGCGAAACGCAAGTTAATGTCGAAGCCGTAGGTCAAGCATATTTCCCAAAACAAGCTGTTAAAAGGAAAAGAGGAAATCGATAAGTGAATAATGGCCTAGTATATACATCTTGAGATCAGGAAAAATCGGCAGGTCATAAGGTGTTCCCATTGTTTTAAGGTTGACCACTTGCTGAGAGATTGTAGGCAACACAGTAAGGGAAACAGGGGCGCACCGTTTGTACAATGCGCGACGATCGGAACGAAGACATAGCGACGCATGTAATCGGTAACATGCGCGGAGCAAATTCCGTTTCAATAAAAATATATAGAAACAGACTTAGGGCTTTAATAGATACGGGCGCAAATTTTTCTGTCATAAAAAAGTACCGGTTTTAAAACACCGTCAGATATACCTGAGTTACCAAGTAAAACAAATAATTTAAGGACAACTAATGGGTCCCCAACATTTGCGGAAATATCACCCGATTAGAGATAAGGGTATGAAGTCAATTCTCCCACCAGGATCTCTTTGTTGCGAAAAATGTCAATAGGAATATACTAATAAGGCGGGAATTGCTTAGGACAAAATGTGAGCTGGTGTACTTCGAACTAGAGGCGATAAAAATAGGCAATCGATACATTGCCTTAAATTAAGATGCCAATATCACAGCAATAGTAAGGTTAGGAAAAAAAAAACTAACATTAAACAACCAGCACCCGCATGCGTGCACGGCTCGTACTGGTACGAAATAACTGTCCGTTTATACAACCAAGACGATCATAATCATCCATCTATGTGACAACTAGAACGCTTTCTTAGAAATAGCATAAAAATAGAAAATTTGAAAAATACACGGGGAGAATACACACACACACACACGCGCGCGCGCGCGAAAGCACGCACGCACACACACACAAACTGCTCGAATAAGTAAACAATCAGCGTATTTTTTATTTTCTTCGAAGGACTATTACAGGAATACTAAGATCTTGTGAGATCTACAGAATGGTTGAGAACGGAAACGCTTTATTATGACACGGAGAGTAGTAACATGCTTACTAAGAGTAAGTCCTGATGGTCCCTTCATGTTTTACGATGTGCGGTGTCAGTAATAATTACTAGTGCAGTGTCACACAGAATTAAGAACATTTTAGCCATATGCTACCCGTTATAAATGTTTGCTACTGGGCAGCTATTATAAGTGTGACGCAACCCAGTGTGCAAATGTCTCCACTGAAAGATCTGTAGAATGTTGAATATCAGGTGTAGTACTATTTCAGCACATATAATAAAACTGCAGCCGAACATATGGCATACATTAATTATTATGGCCATTAAATTCCGAGAGCGACTAACTAGAAAAGAGAGATGCCAATCGTTACATATATGGTATAAAATGAATAAAAGTAGCAACTCTTGTTGAGATATGTTTCAAAAAAGATTATAAGCATCACAGAGCAGAAAAAGAATAAGCAAGGACTAATCTACGATATGGAACAAATTCTACAATCTTAAGAAAAGTATGCCTTTCTAGACATTGGGTTAGTAGCTCATAAAACATTTATTTCAATAATTACCTCTAAACATATCCGGTGAAGCAAGTGTAAAAACATACTCAAATCAACGCAGAAATCATTGAATATTATCGAAACAACCTTTTAAAATTGATTTAAGACTTATACGTTCATATAAGTCAGTACCAGCTTTAAAAAATAGCTCAATATAATTGATAGAGAAAAAAATAATTCATATTTTTAGGGCTCTAAGTCTATTTAGAAAAATATAATTGGTGTCCCTACCAAATTGCATGGTTTCAACAAAAATACAGTCCACACACCCCTTAATTTCGACTTCCATCTTATCTCGCAATTACTTATAACGTCAGCAACTAACATTCGGAAGAACCCCCCCATCCGCTTTTCTTTTATATCGTAAATTTCTTAAAACGTGACTAGCTAAAGTTCAGAATAAAATCACGCTTTTCTTTAAACGGTTAATTAAAAAAAAAACTTTTTGAACGCTGTTAAATAAAATTCCTTACTACAGTTTACATTTTGGAGACGGACGTGTTTTTGTTGAGATAAGTGATTTCAATTTTAATCATACTTTTTATTTTTAGATTAAAATATTAATAACTCCATTTTATTTCAGTATTTAATTTATGTATTTCTGTTTTATTTTATGTAAGCTTTTTTCTTGTCCATAAATGTTTATTTATCTACCAAGTTGATTGCAAAAACAGAGTACGAAATTGTACTCATTCTTAGTTCGTGAGAGGAGAATCTATCACCATACTTTCCCTTAAACACGTCTGTTGGACTTTTATTAAGTACGATACTTAATTTTTCTTTAATGGAGAGTAGAAAACGCATTGTGGATGCGTTATCGGTAGCTCCTGTTACTCTCGCTTCTTCTTATTTGTCCCTTAGTCCTCATTTTTTAATGAGTGATTTTTCTGAAAAAGGGAGAAGAAAAAGCTGTTTTCTAGGTTGGCAGTTCTTTGCGCGAACAGTTGGCAGAGATGGCGGAAGTTTTCTGTTTCTATGTCTATCCTTGTAGCCATGTCACTAGTAAGGGTGCTGGAGGAAAACGTTTTGTCTGGGCTGACGTTATCCGCCTGATAGTCAGGGACCCGAACATTGGATTAACCACTAAAGAGGCTGTCCTATCAGCAGGCGCAAAGTACTGGAGCTGTAATATTGCCATTTGGTGAATGGATTCTGGACCATGCAGTAGCTTCTGGTGCGGCCTCTCGATGCCATACTAGTGGGTAATTGTTACGGCATTACCTTATCATTAGCTACAAAGAAAAAAAAAATCTTCGTTTCATTTTCTCTCTTAGTTTCCCCTCTCTGTCCTGCTCTAATTAAATCTGACGACCTAGTCCACAAATTCCAAAATTTCATCATGACAAGTTTTTAGAAAAAATACACGATTAAACCCGGTTCTCCATCTTCCAACATAGACCCCTTCTACCATGTATCCTTCTCCAACATCAGGGGTCTACGTTCTAACCTTCCAGAGGTTGAACCCCAATTACAGGAGACTAAACCAGACCTTTTATTTTTAAGTAAAACTGGCATTGGGCAGGCTATTTCCCTAGAAGAGTTCGCAATTAAAGTATACCCTCACTTAACTTCTAAATCTGACCCCGAAGATCGCCATGGGCATGGACCATGTGCCTATATTAAAGATAGCTTTCCATATGGTATGGGCATCTCAAGGGAAGATCCTAACTTACCCTATTTGTGCTTCCACGTTGCTTTAGCTCACACTACGACATTTATATTTACTCTCTACCGCGCCACTACAGTAGAGTTACTACCTTTCAAAGCATATCTGAGAAAATTGACCAAGTCCTATCTGCTTATCCTCAGCTAACATTCACGTATGTGGAGACTTCAATGTTCACAACGTCGAATGGTAGACCCACTCAAAAAAGACCGATGATGAGGGGAGGTTCTGTCATGATTTCTCCATTGCCTACGACCTCACTCATATTGTTCATGCACCCACCCGTGTGCCCGACAATGACTGCCAGTATGCGAGCCTACTAGACCTTTTTCTCACAACTTGCCCTGAACTATGTTCAGTATCTCTTCTGTCGCCTCTTGGATCTTCCGACCACTCTGTTGTATCAATAAGGATAAAAATGAAATTTAATGTCCCCAGACGTACCTCTCAATCGTACAGTATATCGATACACTAAGGCTGACTGGAATAGCTTTCGTACCTTTATATCTTATCTACCTCTGCATTCCATGTTTAAAAAGGAGGTGTCCTCTATAGTATTAGACCTGATGGAATGGTTAATTGTAGGTATTTCCCGTTTCATACCCTCTAAAAAGTATAAGCAAAAACCTAACAGCCAGCCATGGTTCTCTCCAGAATGTGCTGCTGCCATTTCGCATAGAAATCACTTTTTCCAATGTTTCCAACGTAATAGATGTATGGAAACTAAAGCCGGTCTCAGGACTGCCAGCAACCATTGTAAGAAAGTAATGAAGAACGCAAGAGAGTTGTATGCTCCATCTGTTAAGTCCAAAGTAGCTGAGCAGCGGCTTGGTTCCCACCAGTTTTGGCAAATAGCAAACAGAATCCTGCACAGAAGCGTGTGCTCCATCCCAACTATTATAAATGGACCTGAAGTAATCTCGTCAGCATCAGACAAAGCCAAACTCTTTGTCAAGAACTTTCCAGCTAATTCTACCCTTTGCGATCAAAACCGTTAATCCCCAATATTTCCTCCTGTATCAGAAAACACGCTATGTGATATTCGTGTATCTGTACGTTATGTTGCCAAGCTAATCAAAAACATTGATTCCAGTAAAGCTACTGCCCCTGACGGTATTACAATTATAGTATTCAAAACACTTCAACCTGAACTAGCACCCATACTAACAAAACTGTTTAAACGAGAATACTTTCCCATGTCCCTGGAAAATTTCATCAGTATGCCCTGTATTTAAGAATTCAGCTGATCGCTCATCCCCCTCTCAGTACAGTCCAATAAGTCTCCTGTGCGTCATGAGTAAGTTTCTGGGATCTGTGTTAAATACAGAAGTAATCAACCATCCGAACAAAAATAACCTTCTTAGTGACACTCAATATGGTTTCCGTTCTGCTAGATCTACAGCAGATGTGCTTACAGTTATATCATATAGGATTAGCAAATCACTCGACCGAGGCTACCTTTCTATGGCAATTGCTCTTGACACATCTAGGGCCTTTTATAGGGTTATGGCATAAAGGTTTACTTCATAAGATCTCCAGCTATGGTATAGCTGGAAATGTCTTCTCAATTATTAAATGATTTCTGTCTGATAGGTTCATCAGAGAACTAGTTGAGGGGCAAAAATCAGAGGCTCACAGTATAAATGCCGGTGGCCCTCAGGGGTCTATCCTGGGCCCAACTCTTTTCCTGATCTACATTAATGATCTTCCAAATCACATCCTTACATCATTTGTAGACATTTATGCTGACAAAACTACCATATATGGTAGCACATCTAAGACAGTAAACGACCAAGTTCTCTCTCCTCTGATCTTGAGCACGTAGTACAATGGGGTAAGGAGTGGCTGGTTACTTTCAATGCCTCTAAAACCACGTTTCTCTCTTTACATCATCACCATTCTGATCCACATCTGGCATCAATTGAAATGAATGCCTCTCGTCTTCAGGAGGCCTCAAGTTTTGACAAGCTTCTTTGCTTGACCATTACTCCTGATCTTAAATGGAACACGTACATCAAATCTGTTGCCAAGGCCGCTGGAAAAATGGTGGTATATATTTTCGATCCGGTAGATATCTCACTGTTGATGCTATTCTCTATCTATATAAGAGCCAGGTACGTCCAAGGATGAAATACTGTTGCCACATCTGGGCGGGTGCAGCTAGAAAGGACTTGTCCTGCCTTGATAGAGTTCAAAATAAACTCCGTAGCCTCGTAGGAGATGTCCTTTTCTCTTCCTTTCCATCTCTATCTCACGGAAGTGATGTTGCGAGTCTGTCTCTTATGTATCGTTATTTTCATGGAAAGTGTTCGACTGAGCTTCAATCTATAGTCCCCCCTCGCCAAACTTTCACAAGAAACACTCGTCTAGTTGTAAACACTATCAATATTTTCCCCCACTCTTTATCTGTGCCTAAACCTAAACGTAGATTCCATGAACAAAGCTTATTTCTTAGAACTGAACGCCTGTGGAATTGTCTTCCGTTTTCCTGCTTTCCGGCTGACTACAATATGGTTGTCTTCAAGTCTAACGTAAATAAGTTCTTGACGAGTCGTTCTATATTAGTTATCAAATGTTCCAAATTTTCCTAACTAATGATAACTATATTGTACAATTTCTACTGTACACTCTTTAATCCTTATCCTTGAGTGGCCTCTTGGCCTTGATAATGTGGTGATGCGTTTGTAAAAAAAGGAAAAATCTACTAAATTTCAAAAACGCATGAAATTTCCGTGTATCCTCAGAGAAAAATGTATGTATGTGACGTTCCAATAATTCGCTAACTAAACTCAATAATGTACAGGACTACAAAAACATGCCCTTTCATGAGAAATTTATATATTAAATATTCTAATTAAACCAAAACAACGGTCACGAGATTTGGAAATATAAGTGACCTTCAATCTCCTCAGGATTCCTTTGAATTATCGGTGCCGCATATCGATCACTAGTTTAAGCTATATATTTGTACATATATATATATATATATATATATATATATATATATATATATATATATATACATATATATTTTATATATATATATATATATAGTTATATATATGTATAAATATATATATACCTATGTACAAGTATACATATAAATATGTATATATACATATATAAATATATACATATGTATAAGTATACATAGAAATATATATAGAGAGAAATATATTTATATACATATATATACATATGTATAAGTATACATAGAAATATATATATATATATAAATATATATATATATATATATATATATATTTAAATATATATAGAAATATATATTATATATACATATGTATATATATAAATGTATATAAATATTATATATATATATATATATATATATATATATATATATATATATATATATATATATATATATTTATATATATATATAAGCCTGATGAATCCTAGAGTGGATGAAACGCGAAATATCCAGTGTAGCTTAATCTCCATACAGATTTTTGAACTTACTAAATAGCTCTGCCTTGGTATATAGCATTTTTGAAGTAAATATTTAAAGCTGACGCATAGATTTATACATTCGTATCCTAATTTTTGTGAGTAAATTAAGTAGTTATATATGAATATAGATGTATATATATATAAATATATATATATATAACTACATATATATATAAATGTATAGATAAACATAAATATATATAGATATACATATATGAATATATAAATATATATATATATAAATATATATATATGAATATATACACATATATATAAATATATATATATATAAATATATGTATATATATAAATATATATATGTGTAAATATATGTCTAAAATATATATATAAATATACATAAATATATATATATATATACATATGCACCTATATGTATATGTAAATATATATAATAAATATCTATATAAATATACAAATATGTATAAATATATATATATGTAAATATATATATAAATATATGTATATAAGTATATATACATGTATTTATATTTATATATATACATAAATATATATATATATTAATATATATATATGTATATATATAGAAATGTATGTAAACACATATATATAAATAGTATATATTTTGCATATATATATACATATGTATATATGTATATATATATATATATATATATATATATATATATATATATATATATATATGTATTTTATGTTTATATATGTTAAGAATATAATATAATAATCTATAATAATGGTCGGTATATAAGATTAATTAATAATAACAATTATTTTGATGATCCAAAAATGTTTATTAATAAGCATGTCAAGATAAAGTTAAACTTTGCTATTGAATACTAATAGGTAATGTATTTATGATTTAAGGTGGTTTATAATTATACAATTTCGACCAACGTTTATGACTGCATATGAAGTTTTGTTCATCTCTTTAATTTTATAGGGTAGTTCTATTTTTATATCTTCATAATTCAAAATGTTTAGAGTCTCTTTTGTACATAGTTGACCGAATTTATCTCCTGGCTTATATGCTTTGCAAGATCCAATTACTTGTCTTTTTAAATTGAAAGAAATGTAGTTATTCTTGAGTCGCTAAATAGTCTTTGATATAGTAGTTAGGTTTAATGCGTAGTGATTTTTAAAAGAGTATGTGTGCGTTGAGATTCTAAGTTTTATTAGGCCAGATGTGGAACTAAAATTTATTGCTTCTTGTTTATTGTAATTATTTTCCGGTAGACCAGGTGTTGGATTTTTATAGGGTGGGTTGGTGTGTATTTGATTGTTAGATTGGTTAAAGTTGGTGTCATTATTGAATCGGGTTGTTGAGTTATGGTTTCTAATAGACACTTGTAGATTGGGGTCATTATTGTGTGCAGCTATAAACATATAACATTTTTTTTATTTACATGAGCCTTGAAGGGGGCATTCTTTTCTTCTATAGTTACAGCCTACTATATTTTGTATGGTTGTATTTTGTAGCTTATGATTGTTTTTTTACTATTAGAACTAATTATTTCTATGAAGGTTTGGCATAGTAGAGTAAGATATTTTGATTGTATTCTTATTGAATATTTAATATATCTAAGGGGGCCTTTAAATTCCTATCCAATATTTTTTAAAAAATTCTTTGAGTAAGTTTGTCTCAAGATTTTTGGAATATGGAGGGTTGAACAATAGGGTCTCCTTATGTCTATTTTAACTTTTACGGGTTTTGGTTTGCTGTTTATTTGTATAAGTGTCTAATATTTCCTGCTTGGTTTTATCTTTTCTTGTCTTTTGGTAATTTTTCTTAACTCGTATACGGGAAGACATTGCCATATTATAGGTTATTACGCTTTTATTAGATTTATTTGCAATGCAGTTAAGTCTTCTATCATTTTTATTTTTGAATTTAATTTTTGAATTGTGTCCAGAGTTTTAAGATTTTTATTGTAATATTTTTCATTTTTGTTAAATATAGATTTGCTAGAAGACCGTCTAGAAATTCTTAAAGAGATATTGGGAACTATTGATTTCAATATTGATTTAGGGTGGTTTGATTCATTATGGACATATAGTACAGATTGGTTAGGTTTATGATAAGGTTAGGAGTTCTAAAGATGTAAGGTTATATCTAAGAAATTAAAAAAAAATGTTATTAGGGTCAATTTTTATAGTAAGCCCGTAATTTTTAAATAATGTACGTAGAGATTTAATTGCTGTTTCATAATTACTATTTGTAGAGTTAGTTACGAAAAGTGCATAATCTCTGTATAGTCCTCTTTCAAGTCTGTACTGTTTGTGGAATATACAATGAATTTCCTTTAAAAGGAAAAGGCCAACAAGATCGGTGACCTGAGCCGAGTCAGTCGAGCCCATTAAAATGTTGAAATGGTTAGGGGTATTTTTCCTGGTTCAATACTTATTATCAAAGGCTATTAAAGACTTTCTAGCTCCAAGTATTACTTCAATTCTGTTGTGAGTTATATTAGAAAGTATTCGTGCCAGTACTAGAGATTTATTTAGTAATATCCGCGATATGATTCAATATCAAAAGAAAGAAGTTTAACGTTATTCTTATTTTTAATGTTAGAAAACCAGTCAATAACTTGGTTGGAAGATTGCCATAGTGAGTGTTTTACTCAATATTTAATTTTGGGGATAATTCTATTTGATGTGTTTTACTGACTAGTCTTATATCTGCTTTTAGGGGGAAGATGAGTCTAATAGTAGGGTTAATATATCAGTTTTGTGTGTGGTCTTTTACAGTAAATATCGGGGTACCTGGTACCGTTATTTCCGTGTATTTATCTATTTTAACTTTAGTTAAAATATTATTTCGTCATGGTTTATTCTATTTAGTGCTGACCTATTTATTGTTTTCTGATTCTTATTAAGTTCTTTATATATTAGATGTTTATACTGTATATAGTACATTGTGTAAAAATGTATAGTTTTAGCCGCCGGTAATATCAGGCGGATAAAACTAGAATATATATATATATATATATATATATATATATATATATATATATATATAAATATATCTATATAAATATATATACATATGTATAAGTGTATATGTATAGATATATATGTAAATATATACATAAACATATATATATATATATATATATAAATATATATATATATATATATATACATATTTGTTCTGTCAATATTAAGCTCAGAAAACATTGGACTCCTGATATAGTTCAGAGACCTATGTCCATTTTGATGAATGTAATTTTCTCAGATGATTCAGGATTATCATTATTTGTTCATGTATGAGTATTGATGCTGTTCAGCGAAAGATTTACTTTAAAAGATAATAACCAGCCTTTACAAATGAGATATTCTCGATTATGGTGTGCTGTTTAAGTAAGAGTCATAGCCGCTCAGATATCGTTGAGTGGCAAGAAATAAAACACCAATTCCGCAAAAATATTTTAATATTAATTTGAGGATGCTTACCAACGTGTTCAAGTGAAACGACATATTTAGTCAATAAACTGGAATTAATAGATCATTAGTCTATAAATAATCAGTCTATAAATCATCAGTCTATAAATCACCAGTTAATAAATCAGCTGTAAATAAATCATCAATTTATTTATCATCAGTCTATAAATCAGCAGTAAAACGACCAGAGATGCAGACATCAGCAGACAAAGTTTTGGCTTCCATATGCTGAGGCCAAAGATATTTCAGTTTACAAAATAGACATCACATTAGAAGAGAAACATAGGAATCAGTGTATAACCTCAAATCGAGGCAACAATGTTGATGAAGAAGTTTAATATTTTTCTTGAAGTCGTTTTATCAATAGGGCCTAGAAGTTATAGCGATGTGTTATGAAGTGAATTTTTAAGTAAACTAAAATAAAAACGACTTACTTAAGTGCATTTGAACTTTTTAAAATAAATTTCATATTTAGTGTCGATATAGCTGTATTTTACTTCTCCAATAAACTAGTTTTCAAAATATTATCATCTTATTTTGAAGCCATTGTCATCATTGCTCAATCATTTCATGTCTGTTTAATTAAATTAAAACTTAATCTAAAATATTTTGAAGAAATTTGAAAGAAAAACGATTAGCAGAAGTTTGCTTTCATTGTAAATAATACCTATGGCTGGAGTAAATGGGTTCAATTAGGATAACTATGTTTCCATGCCACCTCACTATCTGCATATGAAGCTAAATTTATAACTATAGAGCTTAACACACTGGAACCATGGAGACATTTTCTAAAATTTATTTTTTTGAATAAGTATATCAGAGATCGTTGAAATGCGCTCATGTTATATTCGTTTGCTAAGTAATTCAATGCCGAGATTGTGCTCGCATTAAAATCAGCCAAGGGAATGTAAACCAAGTATTTGTTATTAAAATATGACCATATATTTTACATTTTATTCAATAAATTATATCTTTATTATAATTAACTGTCTCTATATTAGTGTTCTATCAAATATATAGAAGTGTTAAAGATATGAATAGAAAATGGAATGTTAGAAATTCCTATGTTAATTCTATTAGAAATAGTTCAATATTGTTTATGTCGAACATAGAGCCGATGGTCTATTATTTTAAAAATCTGAATAATAAATCTGTCAGTTAAATGAATGTACAATATGAGTTAAAACATATTGTTTACTTATAGATTAGAATTAGATTTGAGGATTTTTTTGTTTGCCAAAAGTGTATTTGGAAAAACATACGTAAACCACTTGCAAATTAGTCCCGTATCAAAAGCACACTTCTGACGTCATAAACAAGAGAGTTCTCAACATAGAAATCTAATGGTTCGTATTAGAAGCCAGTTGCTGGCTGAGAGTTGGAATTCAAGAGTTGAGAATCAAAAGTTCATGAGGGTGAGATTGTTGGAGCAGACCAAACACGGTAAGAGAGTTGGAGAGTGTGAGCCCCTTAGAGGCGAAGCGTAGACATGTAAAATATGTAGTCGAAAAAGCTGGACTTCCTGACTCCAACGAGCGGGCAATTGAAGAATAAAGACAGCAACTATTTGTCTTGTGTCGTCATTCTTCACAACGAAAAAAGTAAATGTATTTTATCATCATCGTATAACGAACTGTGTAAAACTATTTTAGGATGATGTGTCATATTCTCCTCTGTGTTAAGAACTTGCATCATATCTCCCAGTCCGTATTAATATGTTGCCACAAAGATCATTCCCTGTCTGTACAAATACCGTACTCATAATCCCAATCAGTATTTGTGGATTATGAAGTTTTCGTAATATGTATCATCGTTAATGTGTCCCCAATGTGTATCCCTATATAACATTTTGTGTATGAAGTAAAATCCTTTACATAATGTGCCAATCGAGAGTGTAAATGCGTGTGCTTTCAAAATATTTTCTCCAGGGCAAAAATTAAGTTAAAAAGCTTTTTAAAATTCATAGATATGGTGTGATATTAGTGCAGCACATTATGCGGTAGATTCGATTGTTCGTCTAGCAGCCGACTCCGCTTGCATATTTGTTGTGTCAATTTTGGAACAACATGATCTATTCGATAAGTTATAAGTGTTATCGTAATTGATAGAAATATTGTTTTTCTTTAATTGAATTTACTTTTTGAATGGTTTCTGTATTTTGTTTAAGCGCCGTTCCAGCGTGTTTGATTCGTTTAGTTGGTTGTTGAGGGCTTTCTTTACGCAGGTGCGTGTGTGAATCATGGAGGGGTTTAATGGAAGCAACTAATGTAGTTAGTGTTACTTTATTCAACTTTATGTTGTGCGGTAGGTAGTAGAAGTGCTATAGTATGTAACTGGTAAGAGTGTCTGTTTTACTTTTCTTCCTTTAAAGATAGAAACGCAGGGTATAGGGCTTCAAAACCAGCTGCCAACATTGCCTTGCGTTTAAATGAAACCAAGCGAGATTATACCCGTTTTCCTTTAAGTGCTCTTGGTCGGATATATATGGCACTTGCTTCCACATGAATACTTGTTAGAAAGTACGTCAAGTTCTTCGCTATAAACCCTGTTGCATCTATAATAACTGGTATGATTGATATTTCCATAAGCGTTCAGTTTCTTTCATATCATACACTAAACATTGATAGTTGGTCTATTTCTCCCTTTCAGCTCTGTAAAGACCTCCATCATTAGGGACGCTCACCTCAACCAAGTTTGCAACTCACTCTGACTTATTCCATATACTTATGCCAGGTTTAACACAACATTTTCAAGGAAGGTGGTTGTAGGTATTACATGAACGTAATATATAGTATATAAGATATTACCAAGTTTTCATTCAGGTAGATGTTCCAAAGATTTACTGCTACATTGGGGTTAAATTCATACAGATGGTCCAGTCAAGGTACAGATATATTCCATCATGTCAGGTTATGTAGTAGATATACCCCAAAAGAGCATTGCACTTCATACCAGATGACTTCCACTTTCCAATTCCGTGTGGCAGACTCCGCATTTGTTGTCATTAGTGAGACTTGTCATCTTCTTGAATGAATTCTCATCACCTCCTTGTTTTTACCAGTCATTATAACACTTTCCTGAAAGAATGTTTTTTTCCCATAAAATCTTTGCGCGCTAATTATGACTCCACTCATCAAGGTTCATCTGTCGTCTCTGTCTGTTTCTGTTGCAGGCTTGTTTAGTGTTTCACTCTTATCTACGAGTTAGCACTGGCGCAAATGTTTAGCCAAATTTGTTCCTCATGTTGTTCTACTGGTTCTTCTCTCTTTATATTCATTTACAATTGGGAGGGTGTACTTCTCCGAACATCTCAGACACTGGCCTGTGCTAACTATTGTTGCCCTATGATGGCGGTGTATCTCTTAGAACACTAGTCCTCCTCATCCCCTGGGGAAATACTGTCCTGGTACACACTGATTTCTATATATTAATTTATGAATCGTTAGAAGCTTCCGTGTCTTGAAATCTAGCCGGTTGATGTATTTTTAGCCATCTAATTATACTCTTTGCCAATCTTCTCACTAATCTTAGCATGTTGTATGTTGCCATTTTCTTCAATGCAAAGGTGCATATATGGCTCGTGCTCTTCTAGATTCTCGATGACGGCGCGTTTAGTTTGCTGCCTATTTTCTGTGTGCATCTTCTTTACAGCTCCGTGTGTACACTTGGCACATTTATTCAGAAAGTCCTCATGCCAATATCATTGGACAAGGGTGTACTTCCCGCAGAAGTTGGTGCAGATCCGTGTAAGACCTAGCATACAGTTTACGATCATCCATGAATGCAGATGGATTACACTCTTGTTTAAATCCCGATGACGTCCCTGTCTCAATTTGTATATGCGCGGATTGTGAGTCAGGCGCTTGCTGAATGGGGCTATTGCCATACAGAAAAAGTTAGAGACAATTCTCCTCTTGATTTTTACTTCAGGGATACTTTTTAATAGATTCTTGCTTTGAAGATTGTAACGCTGAGTATGGGACATCAAAACAAGCGATCGACATTGCCCTGTTTTTTTACAGAAACTCACCAAAACGCTCTTTTCAGTATCCTCGTTGTTCCATTGAGTGCAATTGTCTGCATATCTTTTGCACATTATTCACCAGGAATTATAATCTGCATGTGTTGTTTCAAGTAAACTGATGACACACAGAATAATACGATTATATATATATATATATATATATATATATATATATATATATATATATAAAAGAAAGAGAAAAAGGCAGACAGATAAAGAGAAAGCGAAAGAGTAAAGAAGAAGGAATACACTCAGTAGTATACAGAACAAACCTAATTTAATGGCATTATAAATCTATAAAATAACATATATTTTTCATCTTGATTTAAAACTCTCTCTCTCTCTCTCTCTCTCTCTCTCTCTCTCTCTCTCTATATATATATATATATATATATATATATACATATATATATACATATATATATATATATATATATATATACAGATATAGATATATATATACCCAGATATAAATATATATATATATATATATATATACATATATATATACAGATGTACTCACACACATATATATACCCATATATAAATAGACATATATATATATACATATACATACACATATATAAATACATATATATACATATATATATATGCATACACTCATACATATACACATATATATGCATATATAACCACATAGATACACACACATATATACATATACACATATATATACACAAATATATATACACATATATACACACATATATATACACATATATATATATATACATATATGTACACATACATATACGCACATATATACATGCATATACACACACACACATATACATATATATATATATATATATATATATATATATATATATATATATATATATATATATATATATATATATCCAAATTTTATGCGAGGGGCAAACGTTTATTGTTGCAATGATAATACGAAACCCCGTTTTGCTCCCCATGATAAAAATTGGGAAAGAGGCAAACATAATTATGCGTGACCATCTGAGTGGTTTAAATCTTACTTTTCATGACGTCGATTGAGTGATCGCGTTTTTATTAATAAACGCGAGTAAAAGGACAATACGTTTTGAATTTATTTTACACGACAATTTTAAATAGAGATATTTAAAAAAATACAGATATTTACAAAAATAATAAGGTAACAAGGAAAGAAACTGATTTTCCCAAATAAACGCATTAATTTAATCAAATGCCTTATATATGTTTGTTACATGTTTTATGACTTTGAACTCTGCCAATTTTATCATCTCAACATTGAAAAAAAAATAGTACTTTCCTTTAAATGTGCGTGCCCTATTTTTTTTTTTTACGAAAGCATGACTTTTTGATATGGGCTTTTTTTGCTTTCATGTGTGTTTTAATTTTTCAACGGGATTCTGGCTTCCAATTTTTTTTCAATAAAAAATAATCACATGAATTCCCCTTTTTGATCCCGATTTGATACTAAGCACGACAGATAGATTTTAGTCTTCATCTGGATATTATTGTCGTATAGTTTACATTCTACTGTAGTTTCTATTAAGGGAGTTATAAAAATATTTTACTGCCCAAAGATTAAATTTATCTGCGATCGCCAGTCGCACCAACCCACCCGTGGTGGTCGAAAATTACAACAACTTTAATAATTGAAGTGACATCTTTTTCATGTGAGCAATTCAGAGAAATTCCGTTTTGCCTTGCTGGTTCTTTTGGATGATAACTCAAACAGAAATACACAACTTTTGCTGAGTATATTTGAATAATAATAATAATAATAATAATAATAATAATAATAATAATAATAATAATAATAATAATAATAATAATAAAAATAATAATAATAATAATAATAATAATAATAATAATAAAAATAAAAATAATAATAATAATAATAATAATAATAATAATAATAATAATAATAATA